>NW_019389262.1:0-4847 GCF_000671375.1 Centruroides sculpturatus
CGTCTGTACAGTATGTAAATTACGTACCGTAAATCTAATACAGTACTGTAATTTTATACATTTCTTGTGAAAGAAACATTTCTTATTCAATGGCGATTAAAATTATTTATATTAATGATGTCTCCAAAGTTCAACAAAGTTTTCGCAGAAAAATAAGTTGTTAGAAATCGGCTGCTATTTGCTGAGCTGTTCCGTGACGAAAACAAGCTTTAGCAATGGCGATGTCGAATGGTGCACACTCGGTAAGTAATCTTGCAATTTTTTGTTTATAGCGTAGTTTATATAGATTATTTCCAAAAAATATATACATATCTTGGAAATGTTGAATCGGATTAGTCTAGAATCGATTAATTTTATGGAAGAAAACCTTTCAATCAGGTGTAGTCCATAAACTTCACACGTGTCGGGCTGTGATTGGAAGGACTCATAAGAAATCAGATTCCTAAAGAATGGAACGTATCTATGATCTTATAGGGGGGTCGACTGTATTTACAATATAATATATATAGGCACTTAACTGCCTTTACATTTGAAGTGGTGACGGATCGATTGTCCAATACTAGGAAGTCCAGCAGCAACCTGATGGAGGTTAGGATGGGTTGTTGTTGCTGAAGCTGCAAGCATTGAGGGCAGCTGTGTTGTGTACATAGTCCAATAAGCTTCTCCAGAGTTTGCAGTTACTGAAGACTTCAGAGGGCTTTGGAGGCCAGTTCTGTCCTTCCGCTAAGCATTTACCCATGAAATTAAGCCTTTTATTGTCATATTTAGCGCAATCGTAAAGGAAGTGTTCGACCGTAGACTCACTGACGTCGCAGTCGCATGTATTGTCGTCTGCCTTGCCGAACCAGAAGAGATAAGCTGCAAAATTACCGTGTCCTGTGAGGATCTGGGTTGTTTCAGCATTTGGGGTGTAATGGCTGGCTTTTCTGCAATGAGCAATTGAAGGAATATAGGCGTATGTCTTTCTCCCCGTGTCGTCATTATCCCACTCTGATTGCCAGTCTTACAGGGCAACGTTAGCAAGCTGCGTTTTAACCCACGAGTGGGGTAGCTTCTCGTAAGAGGGGTTTTTACTAAGGGTGCACGCTTTCTTGGCAAGCTTGTCGGCCTGTTCATTACCGTCATGTCCCTGATGAGCCCATACCCATTTAAAGTAGTTTCTTATTTTTTCCCAGATTATTAGCTTCTGTAATCAAGTCCGCTGAAAGGCCCGTGTAATTTTTGTTGTTGTTTAAAATATTGAGGGCAGTCCTGCTGTCAGTGTGGATGCATATGTTACCCTTGTATTTGTGGCAGTTGTCATTGATGTAAGTGATGGCTTTGGAAAGCACCCAGAGCTCGGCCTGGACATTGGTGCAGTAGGCAGCCATTTTAAGGTATGCTTGGTAACGAGTTTTGTCGTTACTATCCACGATAACCACCCCTGCTCCTGCGCCTTCCGTACTTTTAGAACCATCCGTGTATATATTCCATTCTGCCTTTATGTGATTATCCTCGTCCATTATAACCGTATAATTACTCTCAGTGTGGGGGTGGTTTAGAACGGTTTTATTGGTGTTAATCCCGTCCAGGCCATAGTTTATGGCATCATTAGTAATGTTTGTCATGCTCTTGGTGGCCTTCTCGTTGATCTGATTATAGTATCTTGTTTCGTCGAGCCAGGGGAACTATCCTCTGGTCACGAACTAGAACCATGCCGTGGTTTTTGCCTGGATATGGATAGGAGTGATGTCGGCCAGAACCAGGAGAGCACTGATTGGGGCCGTCCGATAGGATCTGCAGATTTGAATGGCGAATCTTCTTTGGATGGAGAGAAGCTGTTTCCTAATGTGAATATTATAAACGGCCTCATACCAGACCGGGACAGCGTATAGGAGGGCCGGTTCCATGGCGGCTTTATAGATAAGTTTGGTATTCTTGTAGTTGAGCCCCCAGTAATTGCCCGTGATCCATTTGAGAGCGTTGGCCTTTCATATCATTTGCTGGCATAGTTGCTTTATGTGGAAGTGCCAGTTAAGTTTCTCATCCAAGTATACACCCAGATACTTTAGTTTGCTTACAACTTTAACCTTGTTAGAAGCAATGTAGATGCATGGTGCCCGTTGCAATCTACTCCTCTTGTTGTGTCTTGTGCAAACTAAAGCCCTGCACTTCTCGAAATTAATTGGGAGTTTGTTCCTTGCACTCCACTCATAGATGGTGTTCAAGTGGTTGTTGGTGATCTTGGCCAGCTTGTCGCTGTTGTTATGGGCGACCATAAGCAGAAGGTCGTCTGCAAAAGCCTGGATGGAAGCTCTCTCCGTATTACTGAATGAGTTCAGGAGGTCGTCGAAAACAAGATTCCACAGGCCGGGCCCGCACCTTGAGCCCTGAGGACAACCCCTATTGATGTCTTTCCGGATGGTTATAGTATTCGATTGGAAAGTGACACTTCTATTTGTAAGATAGCCTTTCGTGAGATTTAAGATGTTTAACGGTCACTTGGCGTTCTTGAGATTGTAAAGAACACTCGGCCACCACAGATGGTCAAAAGCCTTTCTGTAGTCTATACTCACGAGGAGGGCGTGATTGTTGCGGTCCCAGGCTTTGTGGACGAATGTCTTCACCTTTAGTACCACCTCCATAGAGGATCTCCCACGCCTGAAACCGTACTGGTTTGGGCTTTGGATACCGAGGCTTTGGAGGTGTCAATTTATCCTGTTTATAAGCAAGCCATCAAGCGCTTTCCCCAATACGGGTAGGAGGCTTATAGGCCTCTGTAATGATTCGGCTTCGTTGGGATGGTTTCTTTAGGTACTAGTTTAATATTACCCTCCTTCCATTTCGTCGGGAAAAGTCCCTTCTCCAGGCAGACATTGAATAAATGGACCAGGGCAATCGGGATTTCTTTAAAAACCTCCTTGGCCATTTCAGGCATTATCCCATCGAGACCTGGGGATTTCCTGTTGTGCAGGGAGAAAATCGCTTTTTCGACCTCCTGGAAGGAGAACATTTCATCGTTATTCTTGTTTGGAAGAACACCGCATTCCGTTCGGATGGTATTGTGGATTGGAGTATCGTCCTCATTACTGTCGTTCGGGAAGTGGAAGTTTAAGATGTCTGTTACGTTGTCCTTAATATCTAGATGTAGAACATGTCATTAAAGGACTGTTTAAAAACTGAGAAGGTGAAAAAGGTATATCTTTAAAGGGTGTCTCCTTTTCAGATGGTGAAATAAATGGTAGAGGAGGAATACGAGGTAATCACTTGACAATGAAAGAGTTGAAATTAAATTTGTGAAAACTGAAGTTGTATTAGTGATAGGTAAACTACTATCATTTGACCAGATTCTGTAACAAACTGAGATGTTGAAACAAGAAATGACTGAAAATGAGGTTTCTTTAGAAACAGCTGTATTATTTGGCATTGCTTTATAATTAAATGGAATCATGTGTATTTCATCTGTTTTATTTTCAATTATTTGATTAAAATTCAATGATGCTCTAGAACTATCAGCAAATTGAAGACATTCAGCTTCGTTAAAATTAGAACTTGTTTCTAAACTTTCTAGTCTTTTTCTTCTTACTGCATCGAAGAATTGAAGGAGTTCTTTGTTTAGGTAACAAACATGAAGAATGAGATGATATTGAATCTTCAATTTTATATAAATTCTGATGATGATGAATTAAATCATATTCAATTGGTTGCTTTTTCTGAATGCTTGTGAATTTTGTTTCATTAACAGGAGTTACAGGATTAGAAGAAAAATTATTTAAGCTACTAACAAAAGCAAGGGTTTCCAAATTAGACCTAGCAATATCATCATCAGATTTTATATCTTTGAATGGTGAAAGCATAAAATTCAGATCAACAGAATCAGTCTCAACATTTAAGGCACCATGATGATTTTCTACAAATGAATTTTGTTGCCAATAATCTATAGATGTTGAAATTGAAAGTGATGTCAAATGATAAAGGTCATTGTTTTTATATCTACAGTCTGACTTTATTGATTGTGTTTCTCGTTTTAATTGTTCATCCTGTTTTAAGAAATCCATTTTATTACTTTCAGAAGTAATAATAGATGGGCACTGAGAACTTTTTCTTCTTTTTGTATACTCCTCCACTTCATTTTCTAACCTCTTTTTTAAAGTTGAATTCCAGTGATTTTTAATTGCATTATCAATAATTTTGAAATTTAGCCCACTGATTTTCCCATTGTTTATGAGCTTGACAGATTATAGACTCCTCTTCTTGTGTCCAAACAGTTTTTTTGATTGAAGGATTTAGATGATTATGCCATCTTTCCCGGCACTGTTTTCCTATTCTTCCTTTTAAATGCTTAGCTATTAGTCCATTTTTTTTGGACCACATTTTTTTACTAAATCCATAACCATTTCATCTTCCTCTTTAGTCCATGGTCCTTTGACCAAATTGGGATTGACGACTTTTTGCCATCTCTGTTGACACTGCACTTTGGTTCTATCTGCAAAATAACCAGATATTGTTATCCAATCTGAGGATCCATGTATTTCTACTAATTGCTTCAACTTTTCATTCTCCCCTTTTGACCATCTTCCTTTATTGATTATTTTTCTGGTTGAGTTTTACCCATGCTTTGCATGGGTAAAACTCAACCAGAAAAATTAAAATTTCTGCATATGACTTACACTGAACCGACCTACCCGAGGCCACTCTTTCAAGAATTTCAACTCTACCCTTTAATTTAACCTGTCGGCACACGCGTGCTCCGTCAAATTAAAATTACACTGAGTTTACCCATGCAAAGCATGGGTAAAACTCAGCGAATGCTTTAATTGCATAGGCCTCAGTTTGTGTTCTTCATCAGCTCTTTGTCTCATGCTAGT
>NW_019389263.1:0-371 GCF_000671375.1 Centruroides sculpturatus
TTTTGCTCCACGATACGAACAAAAACTCACCATACGATGTTACGTTAGTTCGCAGCACCATTTTTTATTCACTTCTGTTCATCGGTCTCAGTCCGCGTGTTTGCTTCGTGGTGGAAGGATCTCGCTCGATAAAGGAAATCTTGAGGTATTATCAGAAAGTGACTGATTTTATTGAAAAGAAACATTCCAAAAAGGTACACACTGGCCGTATTGCTGCTCGGAGTAATGACATTTGTCTAAGTAATTTTAGAAACATTTTAAAAAGTAGGCAAAGCTAAACCTCTTTGTATAGATATTTTACCAAGCAACCTCTGTCCAGTGAAAGTGCTGGTGGAAGTGAAGGAAAGAAAGCAAAAAGCAGTGAATAAAAA
>NW_019389263.1:1128-4994 GCF_000671375.1 Centruroides sculpturatus
GGCTAACAGACTCACCTCGAAACTAATTTAAAACTAGCAGTGACTAATATTTAATCAAATATTTTTGATACATTACGTTTACATCAGTTCTAGAAGCTAAATTAAGTATACCTATTCTATTTTATAATTATATATGAATAAATAATTGTGATTTACCGGCATTTTCCCCCTCTTTTATCTTGTATGTGGCCGGCGTTAGTTCAAAAGTTTTGAAATGAGGCCCTTACACAAAAAAAGGTTGCCCATCCCTGGTCTAAGTGGCGAGGGGGAGGGAGGTGTGAAATACATACTAAGTGTAGATAGAAAAGAAAAGCCACAATTTAATTTAAAACACGAAGAAAAGGTACCTACATTTTAAACAGAAGAAAAATTGAAACTCAACGTTGTCACTTTCAGAGGACCACCACTTCACCCTTCTTCTCTCTACTGTGTCCCGACCTACTCTCTCTGTCCCTTTTTTTTTCGATTTTACGACCCTTTGTCTACATTTCTTATTCCCCTTTTACAACTGTACACAAATGGATTGCACATGGACTGACGAAACCGCATCTGAGGGAGAACGAGGAGGTCCGATATCATTACAGTTGCATTTGCGCGTTGCGTTCGGTTACAACTTACAAATGTAACACATTAAGTCAAGACATCGCAAGCGATCGACCAAAATTGACTTGTTGGCCACCCCTGGTCTATAGTATGCACATGGCAGATATATGTTCTGAAGGCCATTAAAGTAATTCAGAATGTCCTTGTGTGCATGACATCTCGTCAACAGCAGTAAGGAAAATGCATTTCATGACTAAACCATGGGAGCATCTTATTCTAATAACAGGACACCATCAACTGGGCAATGACAAGTGGGTGATGGACAACCGGGCTACTGCTAACTGGGCAACAAAATATGAGATGAATAATAGCCAAAACACAAAAGCTTTTGTTTTACTTATCAAAATCACCAATTTTTAATATTGATCTACTGCCCGGTAAATATAAATAATATTTTTTAAGAAATGAGTTAAAAGAACGATTTTGTAATTAACAAACATATTTATAAATTTCACATACATTAAAACAAAAAAAGACATAAAATTTAAAACAAAATTTTTATTTTAAATTTTATTTTTGAAAATGATTTGCTTTTATGCATATGGCAAATTGATGGCAAGGTCTTCAAAAGAATTAGAAACTTAACAAATCACATGAAGAAAAAGCAGTTCTTCCACAGAATTTGTTTTCAAAGAACTGCTCTTCTTTGATGTGCTTTGTTAACTGTTTCCGACAGACAATAATTAACGATGTTACAGTTAGATGTTCCTTTTCCTAAGTTGGAAATAATTCATATTTTGCTATTTTGAATTATTTCCAACAGGTCAGGTTTGTTCGAACAGAAGTTCATGACACATGTGCAATGTCATTTTACAATGCGAAAAATAATGTGCATGCAGGGTCTAAATCAGTTACAGTTAGGGACTAGGGACTTGCGTAGGAGTAACATAAGTAACCTAAAATAAGAAAGAACAGGTGTACGATCATACATGCCAATAAAAATTAAAAAAAAAAAAAAAGGGTTGACAGATTGTGCACCACACGTTGGCATAAACAGACTAACATGGCAGAATTGCAGATGAGTTTCAATGAGTACGAGTTCTTTCGCTGTTAAAATAGTGTAAATTTGTAAAAATATTTGCAAAAACTTTGTTTCTTCATAATTTCACAACTTCTACAAAATTCCTGGACAAAATTAATAGTTCACCTGGACAGTGAGTCAATTCCCGGACTGTCCAGGTGAAAACCAGACAGGTGGTAACACTAGATAGTAGCATCATTGGACATAATCTGAACCCATATAGCCAAGGAAATTTTCAGATGCTTTGGCCTCATAAAAAATTATCTGAAATACCGAGGTCCTTTACATCACCCTTTGTTGCATGCTCCATGCTGTGAAATTCACAGCATGGCACATGCAATGTTTTTCCACTCACCTTACTTGGGGCTTTACAGCTAGTTAATTTGTCCACTGTGTAACCAATATTTGTTTCTTGACTCCCTCTGCACTTTCAATTTCTTATGATTCCAATTTGAGGGTTGACAATGACTTCTATTTTGTAAATTTTGCATTCACAGCTCCAAAGAAGTAAGAGTGAATGTCTGCTCATTTGCCATTTTGTATACACATGCAATATTTTTCCATGCAGTTCATAAGTTGGAAGCAATTTTCGCAGTAACCAGTCAGAGTTTTTAATAGTAGAGAGGTTGAGGCGCACGTTTTAAACGTGTAAACGTGTACGTGTGACGTTCGGCGCTGCTTTCCCATAAGCCTAAAAGTTTGACGATGGTGTTTGGAATGTCGAGCGTGATTCCACTGACTATCCAAACACCATTGTCAAACTTTTAGGCTTACGGGAAAGCGGCGCCAAACGTCACACATACACGTTTACACGTTTAAAACGTGCGCCTCAACCTCTCTAGTAACAGTATTATTCATGTATCATTTCGCATTATACAATTTATTATGAAAATCTCCATCTAGCTATTTTGGCACTTGCAATGTTATTTGACACAAGCCTTCAATTACTAAAGAATAAATATTAAAATTAATTATATTGTAAAATATATTGAAAAAGTTCAACACACATCACCATCGTCATGTGTTATACATAAAAATAGGCTATAAATTTTTATTATTAAACTAATCACATTTTTGTTAAGCTTTATTGTTTATCATCAGGGTTCTGAAAAAATCTGAACTCTAATGTTAAGTAACAAAGCTTAATGTAATTACTTGATTTAATAATTAAATTTTATTGTATTTCAATGTATAATTGCTAAATATGTAAGACTAATCAACTTATACATCAATAATACACTTAAAATTACCAAAAATATAAAATCATTAAACCAAACAAAAAAAAATTATGCTACTATATTTCAGCAAATTAACTAACATTTAAACTATATACAAGCCTATTAACATAATGAAAAATGTTTTAGAGGTTTTAAAGAAGGAAAAATATGATTGCAACAAATTCATTATGCTAACATATACAGATATTCAAACAGATGTTCAGCTGCAAATAATCAGCAATAAATTCATTAGTACACACACACAAAAGTAATTACAGATATTTAAACAGATGTTAAGTTACAAATAATTAGCATATACATGTGCATTTTGTATTGGTTCCACCATTGAGTTTTATAAAATTAATTTTCTCCAGCTGTGTTAATTTATATATGAGGAGCAATCTGGAATTATGATCCTGCATGTAGTGGCACAAGATATGGCAACACAGACCTAATCACCTTCAAAATAGGCCTCTTCCGTACATACACACTTGTCCATTGATCCTGCCACTGTTGAAAGCAGGCGTGGAATGCTTCTTTTGGAATCTTCCAGAGTTGGGCAGTCATATTCGATATGATGTCCTCCCTGCTTGTGAAATGTGTCCCTTTGAGGCCCATTTTGAGAGTAAGAAACAGCCAAAAGTCACTGGAAATAAGATCTGGAGAGTAAGGTGACTAGCTGATAACAGGAATGCTTTTGTTGGCGAGGAATTGCTGCACAACAAGCGATGTATGACTCGGTGCATTGTCATGATGGAGAAACCACTGTCCACACCACTTGTCGGGCCACTCCAACTCAGCAATGGTTATTCTTCAATCATTTTTAATCAGTTCTCAAACTTTTTCAACATTTTCTTCAGTTCTGGATGTTAAAGGTCTCCCGTTGCGTTCGTCATTCTCCATCTCCTGTTCGTTTTAAAACCAGCCAACTAGTCATAAACTGCGGATTTCTTTAGTGCCTTATCACCGTAAACTTCCCGCAGGACCGACAGCATCTCTGCAGCAGTTTTACCCAATTTGCACAC
>NW_019389264.1:0-4814 GCF_000671375.1 Centruroides sculpturatus
ATTTATTTAAATTCAACTATTTACACATTAATCCTGATAGACAATGAATAAGTTGACTCAGTTAGTTGTTTGAAAGGGATTAGCTACCAAATTAAAATTCTAATTCAAAGATTAAAGTATTGTAATTGCATCAAGAATTTTAATGTAAATATTTCCACTTGTTAGATTGATTTCAAGTTTTTCATGATTTGGAGATTTTTCATGGCTTAATTTATAAATCAAAGCATTAAAAATTTCATCAACAATATAAGTATTTCCCCTTTTTTTTTTTTTTTAAATTGTATGAATTCATTAAAGAATATTTTATGAATAAATCATTTCTTGTAATAAAATAAACAATGAAAATACCGAAGATATAATTGTAGAAATATCAACAGCTTACTGCAATAATTTTTCTTTTTATCTCAAATCATTTAACTGATGTTTTGACATTTTTACACATTATTAAAATATCCTTTTTTATTTCTAAAAAATCAAGAAGTTTTAAAATATCTATTTCATTTTGATAAACTAGTTAGGTACGTAAAAACATATTATTACAGAAATTATACTGTTAANGAATATCTGAAGATTATAGAACGTGCGTTGTTCGAATTACCGTTGGGAAAGTTCTAATTTTTAAATTTTTATATCAATCCTGAAGAAGGTCTATGAATTAGACCGAAAACGTTAGAGAACTATCCAAAAGTAGACTGCATTTTAAAGGTATAGTGGAATGTAGAATGTAGAAGTTATTATCTTTCTCTTAATGAAATTATATTTAAAAAAAAATGTTTTTTACTTGAAGTAATACAACAAATAATAATTTATCATCATTAGTTGAATAACAGTTTGTATTTTTTTTTTATATATATAGTACATTTGAAATTCTAAGTAACTTTTTCTTTTAAAATAAAATAAATCTTTTATTAATTTAGAAATTTATTTAAATTCAACTATTTACACATTAATCCTGATAGACAATGAATAAGTTGACTCAGTTAGTTGTTTGAAAGGGATTAGCTACCAAATTAAAATTCTAATTCAAAGATTAAAGTATTGTAATTGCATCAAGAATTTTAATGTAAATATTTCCACTTGTTAGATTGATTTCAAGTTTTTCATGATTTGGAGATTTTTCATGGCTTAATTTATAAATCAAAGCATTAAAAATTTCATCAACAATATAAGTATTTCCTTTTTTTTTTTAAATTGTATGAATTCATTAAAGAATATTTTATGAATAAATCATTTCTTGTAATAAAATAAACAATGAAAATACCAAAGATATAATTGTAGAAATATCAACAGCTTACTGCGATAATTTTTCTTTTTATCTCAAATCATTTAACTGATGATTTAACATTTTTACACATTTTCTATTAATGCTTTCTATTCAATTTATTATAAATGACATCATTAAATTCTAGAATGTTGGACATCAAATAAGTATGAAACAGATTAATTTAGGTTAAATATGTCTATAATCATTTTAAAGATTAAAAAAAATGCACTGAAAGTTTAAAAAACAAAAAAATGTCATAAAAAATAAAGTAAAAAGGTGAATTAAAAATACTTTAAATTTATTATCCAAATGCTATCACAATACATTTTCAACGATAGAGTGAAAATCCAATGAAAGTAGGTCAGGATAAATTGGATTAGATCAAACAACAGTGGTAATAGACAAGCCATATAACAAGAGTCAGTATCCCAAATCCTAAAAATACTATCCGAAAATATGCTTTCTACCGCGTTACTAAAATATTGATAAAAGTAGGTATAAAAAAGGTTAGGTCAGGAGTAATTGTGCAGAGGTTTATTTGTGCTTGGTTAGGAGAGGATAGATTATATATTGATTTGATTAACTTGATTTTTTATATTATCCATATTAATGTCTTCAAAATTATTTGATGAGAATAATTAAAGAAGAATACAAATCACCTAGTTTTAAATGGGTAATATTTTTTGAAGTCATTATCAGAAAATTAAGGTTGTCTATTTTTATATTACACTGATTTATCACAAAATTAATTTTGAAATTTAATCAATAATGTTTTTATTAATATAATTTATGATTGCAATAAAGTTTATTTCTTTGTTAAATTCATTAATAGAATTAATGAGATTTTTATGTATTTTAATCACAAAAAAAAATTCAACTTTGTAAAAAATCAATAAATTTGGTAAAACCATTGCACAGTTTCTGGATGATATGATGAAATTTTCTACTCTATCATAATTATATGCCAAATGTGTATATNATATATATTTTTTTTCTCATAGAATATCTGAAGTGGTGTGCAAGAACAACGAAGACAACCATCATAAACATCCACACGATCACACATGCAAAAGATAAATAGGTACCGTGGAAGTCGTTGTGCTCTGTGAAGGGGCGTTTCGTTCAGGCAAGATGGTGCTGACGTTTCCTCCTGCAGTGGCACTACCATGAAAACCGTTTCCTATTGTTGTTTCTCGGAGCTCCCTCCCATTCCGAGCATCACGTTGGGCACTGTGCGTCGTCAGACTCATAGGTGAGTGATTATCTGAGTGCTAGAAGACCAAGAAAGAAAAAAAAAGTAGGAGGAACGAAAAAACAGATAACACATTTCCAAATACCATGGGTAATTTAACACAAACTTTTTTTAAGTGCTTAATTATCACTGTACCACATAACCGAAACATTTTTATATGTCCTAAAAAAATGTTTCTAATCAAAATGAAATTTTAAAAACGTATAAAAATCTTTTAAAAATCTCTATTACGAAAAACAAAATATCAAAGGGATGCAGATGAATTAAAAGGGGCTGACTTTTAGGAGAATTATTATTATCTTTTTGACAGCTGATAAACAGGAAGGACGACCTGAAAGTCAGTTTTTGGAAGTTTTTTTTTTTTTTTATATGGACAATAGACGACCAACGACACCACATGCACAACAGGTTGTGGGATTGCTTTTTTTTAATAAGTATTAAAGGAAATCACCTGTAAATTGTTGATGGCCTCTGTGCGCGCAATGTCCTCTTCACATCCGGACATACTGGTAATGCAGGTATCTGCGGAGGGCACGTGGCTTTGCCGGTCGCACGTTATCTCAACCATTGTAGAATTAGGAGGCTTTAGATCTCCCGAAGAAGAAGGATAGCCAGTTGTTGGAGAGACATTTCCGCTCGGCAATCCGCCATTGCTCTTCGTTGCATCCAGAAGTACCCGAAGAGAGGCTATTGCGTGCAGTTGTGAAGCTTTGTCGTCTAATTTACCTAATAGAAAAAGTTTCTTCTGCATCATCAATAATCATAACGATCGCATTGGTAAAGGAGCGCAGTGCTACAAAGCTAATGTTCTTGTTTATTTTCTTTTTAACTGGATTTTGCTCAGAATTTTTCTATAAGCTTTAACTAAATAGCCAACTTAATGCGAAATTACTTTTGAAGACAATTTTGGCGTTTTAATATTCTTCTTTTGATAGGCGAAAAGCATTGTGTAGTATCAAATTTTGTCTTGGCGTGCTTGAAACGTCTGAAAATTCCATTATTTTTTTTTAAATTTAAATACGGTACATTATAAAAACATTTCGCTAAAAAATATCAAATTTTTTTCAGGTTTTCTCGTGAGGGAAAAATTGTCATGTGACATTTTCCAATTATGTCAGGCTGCCTAACCTTTTTTTAAAAAAAAATTAATATATTTTTTACTTCCTTCGTAAGTCGTTTCATTAAACTGAGATATTAAAAAATGCACACAGACATTTCCATTAAAAATTTAAAACTAAGGAAAAAAAGATTATTTTTAGATCAAACTACAAATAATAGGAATTTTCCATTCACATGGATAGGGAGTTATTGCCATGAATCAATGTTTTTTTTGGCTAGATTTAAACTGAATATATTAAAACGAATAATGATTTTTAACTTATAAAAAAAATGAATATAATTTATAAAATGACAAATTTATAAATATTGCGTCATTTTCTTCCCCAAATCCGACCGCCATCATAATTTTAAAATGCGTCAAACGCGTCATTTGACATTAACCAATCACCCTTCTTATAGCGATTCGAAATTTTGAAACAATTTACGTCAAGAAACTTCTAGCCAATCGATGATTAATTCTATAGATTTTTTTTATATTACGCAATAATGAGGTCACTTACAGCCAGCCAATCAATACGTTTAATTTTTAAATATTATAATTGACACATTTCGTAGGCGAGTAAATCGTGCCTCTTCAAAATTACTTACGTTTGAATGGAAACTTACTAAATTTAGCAAACGTACATAAATTGTATTTAATAACTGAAATTTATAAAATGATAAAATTATGGCATGGTATTTTCTTTACGAATCTGAAAATTCAGTTTAAAAAAAAATCAAACTATAATAATAATTTAAATTTTAAATACGTCAACATACGTCGCTTCATACTATTCGATGATTTTATATCACACATCACTCAGTTTCCAACCAATTAAAGATGAACCAACAAAATTTAAATTAAAACACTAATGAGATCGAAAGCAAACACCAACCAATTTTTTTAAGAATTAAATAATAATATAATGATTGAAGGATTTATTTATTTTAATTCAAAATTATTCGTATCTGAAATTAATAAAGTTTATAAATTATATTAAATAACCAATTCGAGTTATATATATATATATATTTTTTTTCTCATAGAATATCTGAAGTGGTGTGCAAGAACAACGAAGACAACCATCATAAACATCCACACGATCACACATGCAAAAGATAAATAGGTACCGTGGAAGTCGTTGTGCTCTGTGAAGGGGCGTTTCGTTCAGGCAAGATGGTGCTGACGTTTCCTCCTGC
>NW_019389265.1:0-4802 GCF_000671375.1 Centruroides sculpturatus
AATTATATATTTTTTCGATTATTTTTGCAATTTCTATGATCAAATTATTTAGAAATAAAGCTAACATAAACCTTTCTTATTAGCTAGTAATTTCCCTAAGCTAATAACAATCCTTTCCTAGTCAATAATATAAAGAAAAATAAATGATATTCAAAATTATTTGAAGTAAAAATAAAATTTCTATTTGAAAATTCTGTAATTTAATGAATTCTAAAACATTTTCCCCCTGATAATTTATGAGAAATGAAAATTGTTTTAATGTTTAGTTATTACATTATTGTTATAAAATATAAAAACACCAATACTCTGTGTTAATAAAAATTACACGTTTTAAAAATATAACAGCAAAAAAAAACAAAGTATAAAATTTTCAGAATTAATTATATTTTTATGGACAATAAAATTTCCTTTATTTTCGCATCAAGAGAATATACTGTTCAGTGCATCCCATAAAACTGAAGGTAAATAATAAAGAAAAAAATGAAATCTTTAAGCTTTATCGCATAAAATAAGCTATTGTAAGCCTTCGTTAACGTATAATCTTTATTCCGTTTAAAATATTTTATGCGCTACATTTTTATTTTTAATAATTTTATAGTTTAGAATGTTTAATCTCAATTTGTCAAACGAAAGTACACTTTAAAATGCTAATCAGTAATGCCAAATTATGCATTGAAAAGATGATCAAAGGCAAAAAATTGATAATGTAATTAAAGTAGAACTTAATAAATATTTAAATATAATTAATTTTATTAATTTTTCGTTCTTTATATGACTTTTTATTATTTCATAAAATTGCTTTATTTCCTTCTCAATATTACTATAAATATCAATATGCTGTATCGTACATAGACTATAGTATCCTTATGAATTTGACTCTGTAGAGGTATATTTAAAAAAAAAAGTTTTCAAAATAAAATAAAAGCATAAAATAACTGAGAAATATTCCGAGTAATTACAAATATATTGTAGATCTAAAGTAATTCAGACAAATGAGCATCAGCATCTACAATAGAATCACCAGTAATCAATAACAATAGTAATATATCCTGTCCAACAAAGAGCAATGTGACAAGACGATTCATTATTTCTGTTAATAACTGATAAACAGCTACAAAAATTTTAAATCAACTGCTAATTTATTATACTTAAATAGTTTTATCATAAATTACAAACCCTTGCCTTACATATAATAATAAAAAATATTATATAATATTTTATTCTTTGCTATTATCTTGAGATTATTTACATCGTAAAAATTACCGATAACAAAGGAGTTTTCAAAACTTTATGACTAACGTAACCTTTTAAAATAGGAAATAAAAATCTTAATTTTTAACGCTACCTGTTCTTTTAAGGTATCTTTAAAAATAAATAAGTCTTCCGTTGTAAAAGTTATAGTTAAATTATGCAAATTAAAGTATAAATTAAAAGATCCTGCAAAATAAAGACTTAAAAAGTTACGTGATCTCCATGACCAGCATTTACTAATTTTATAGACGAATTAATCTAAATAAATCTTACTATAAAACATGGTTTTAATTAAATTAACTCCAATAAACGTTAACATATTACTCTTCTATTGTTGTATTAATTTTCTATTTAAATTCTTCAAAACCTCAGATCCTTGACGGTCTAATCGTATGTGATATTTTTAATACATATTTTCACTTTATTTTCATTTCCAGTTATTTATTTATATTACGGTTGCAAAGTTTGGTAAATTTTATTACAACAGCTAAACTCCTTACCACAAATGAANTCTACTAACTTCGAATATTAAATATTTATTAAAAATTACATTTAACAATTAAAATCTAATTTATTAATAAAATTATACTTAATTATATTAACAAATACATACCTATAAATCACAATTATACAGTTAATTCTTTAATATAATAATTAACTATTAAAAGAGGGAATAAACTACATTAGGAGGACTAAATAAAAAAAAAATTCCTGACAGAAGTGAAGCCACGGAAAGAAAACAGCAAGCGAAACTGTATGATAATTAAAAGGGTCAGTTTTTAATATTGATTTATTTAGTTTTATGCTAAATGTAGATTTAAATTACAGAAAGAGTAAGAAGTGAGACTGATCTAATAATCTAAACTTAGGAGAGAAATGTTATCGTTAATAATACAGGAAAGTATTACTTGCCTACTTCAATAGTTTCTGAGGAAGTTTAAATACAGATAATCGAAGTGAATGTACTTAATACGAGTAATTATTTTACTTTTTTTATTTCCAAAAAACGCAATTTAAATCAGATTTTAAAAAACAAAACAGTCATTGTAAAATAATATAATAATCCTATAAATAAAATAAATTTATTAATTTATAATAAATACATTAAATATATTACGTAGGGAAAATATTCTACTAAAAACAATTTAAAGCACTGTTTTCGATTAAATATTTTTAGAAATATTTTACTACAAATTATTTAATTACTTCATAGAAAAATATTATCCGATATTTTCATAAATATATCATTTTTACATTTGTTTTTAATTCAACTGTTAATTTTAACAACGGGATATTCAGTTACATAAAAATTTTCAACCTCAAACGTATTTAATATTAAGCTTAAAGTACTTCAATCTAATTTAAGATGTTATCAAATTACTCGGACATTATTTTAATTTGTAATTTTTATTATCCTAATCGCTTATTTTTATATAATTTACGATGAGATTTTAAACTTTCACATTATACTACATTTTAAAAATAAATATTAAACCATTTTTTTATGTTAATTAAACCTAACATAATTAAATTTGTGCGACTTTCACGTGTATTAAAATTTTAATTAATTAATTAAATTAACCAATTAAATGAAGTTTTTTTAGGTATTAAAATATGTTTAAAGTTTAATTTTAAAAAATTAATAAGAGTTTTTTTTTAAATAACACGGTAAAGTTTATCAAAATGATGATTATTAAAAATACTCTTCATACAGCAAAAATGTATTAATTATAATTAAAAATTTAAGTAGTTAGATTAAAAGATATTCTTTATCAACACGCATGTAGTAAAATTTGATTTAAAATATTATAAACGAGTGTGTAAAGCAGAACTTTTAGAGAAAACAATAATAAAGAGTTAGTGTGAGATGTACAGTACAGAAAGAAATATTTCGTACAGACATAAAAGTAGTCTATACCAGAGCGAGGTCAATTACAACAGGTTGAAGTTTGAACTTCGTGCATTATTTGTTGCAAAGTTGCACATATCAAACAATGACGAATATCATTATTACCTAAATAATCGCTATCCTTTACTAGATAGAAAAATTATACGAAAGTCATTTCATATTTTGAAGCTGCCTATAGAAATTCACTCGAAATATATTTTTTTACATTCGAATTTTTAATAAAAGAATCATATATTCCCTTACGCTTAAATTTACCGACAATAAAAGTACAAAAAATGATTATTAAATTATTACTTAATTTATAAATTTGAATACAATTTCACATTGATTTTTTTTAAAGTAGGATGAACAAAAAACTTACTCGGATAGTTTATTTGATGAATAAGTCAAATAATATTCCTTATACATTATCCTTACATACACGAAATTAAGCATCGAGTTCATCTCTACGCATTCTGATCTCTTACCTCTGCCTGGCCAGTAACTCCTGTTTAATGCTCCCGCCAGGCCTAATGAAGTGGTAAACCATCTTAGGACGGCCCGGTGCCGGCATCTTGTCCTTCAACAAGTGGACGGGAGTGGTCGAGACTCCATCTTGGATGGCAACCACACTCTCGTTTTTATCAAATAAAGCATGTTTTAAACAAAGGAAAACGAAAGGAAAGATGGGCAATAATCTTAACTGTTTGCTTCGGCGACTACGTCCGCAAGTACATAAACACACAAGCTCCACCACGAAAACTTTAGACCCTAACACAACACGTCACGCTATTGGTTATAGTAGCACACCTGACCGGTACTACCCGCAGGTGGTTGAGTCCCAATCTACTGAAAATGGAATCGAGGCGAGCGGGAAATTTACCTTCAATGACGTATGAATTGATAATTCGTAAATTTAAACAATAATCGAGTTTTTAAAGGATAATAATTATTCGGGCGCAAAAAAAATTTACATTCTATTTAAACCTATATTTAGATTCGTTTTAAAAAATATTCTATATTAAAGTATTTTTAATAAAACTGATTGATTGCTTTCTTATCGTATGTAAGTTTTGCTTTTATATTATTTAAATTTTCATAAATACTTAGCGTTGGTCATTTATATATGTCTAATTATTTAAATCAATAATTTATTTTTTAACATAAGGACAAGTTTTAAGTTTCTTTACTATTAAAAAACAAATAAAACATTTATCAATAGTTAAATATCTTTCGTTTCAGGTTTAATATATTTAAAAATAATTAAAATTAACTAAAAATTATAGTTAGTATCATATAAAAATTAAATTTTAATTATTATATACAATAAATTAAAGTAAAATACTTAACGTCAGTATAATTAATTAATAGAGTGTAATTATGTATTATTTAAGTGCAATTTTCTTGGGATTTTCTGATCTATTTCTTTATAAGAAGTCGAGACAAGTCAGAAGAACAATTCAAGATTTTTCTTATCAATATTGATAACGTTATTGATAAGAACATCACGAAATAAACTGGAATTTCATAAATCGACCTTAATACGGTTAACACACATTTTTATCCTCGGATATTATCATCAATAGACTTTAGTAACATGTTTAATTTTAACAGAAATATCCGAAAATACAAAGAAATGTACTTAAAAAAATAATAATTTTTA
>NW_019389266.1:0-4788 GCF_000671375.1 Centruroides sculpturatus
TTGTTTACTATTTTTATTTTATTTATTTATTTCATAAACTATATTACAATTTTTATTAAAATATAACTATTATTAAATTTATTTATCGTTATTATATTTAAAAATTTATTATGATTTTTACAATTAATCTTCTAAAATTTTGGCACTCGATATCATGTTTCTTATATTTGTATTTTTTTTTTTTATATTACGCCATTATTAAGCGCATATGGTAATTATTTTCACGCTACGATGCTAGAAGAGACTTGTTTACATTTGATATCTTTCCCATATTTGTATAAACTGCAAACAAATGACTAACTTCTACAGAATTTCCTCCATTACCTCCCACAGAATAATGTTCGATCGTCGATGTGCCAGTCTTCTTTCAACTTACGTCTCTAAGAAAATAAAATTAAAAAAATAATAAACAAAATTTTCCGGCAATATATTCACAATTTTTTTAAATTACTTCTACACCAACATAAGTCATATTCAAATGGACATAAATGGGCACCACGAAGAGATTAAACAAGACAAATCACTGAAATATGAAAGGTTCTTTTCTTCTTCTTAAAGAAATTTTAACTGAATTACTACAGACAAACACGACAGATTCAAATTACAATTTTTTATTCAATCTACAACAATATAACATCAACAACAACATAGAGATATGTGGATCTTCTTCGTCATCTACTTACAACTGAAGTGGAAGGCCGAATGGATTTCCGAATTTCGGCTTTACTTGGAGGATTATATTTGGCAATTTCGGGTGCATGGAAAACTGGTGGTGAACCCGGTCCTATCCAGAGTCCACTGTCGTAATCGAATTTGCCAGTAGGCTGATTCGATTTAGAGGTAGATATCGCCCATAGTAAATTTTCGTAAGGAATTTTCCGATAAGAAGGAATCGGATTTTTTGTCTGAAAATTAAATTTTTAGAAAAATATATTTAAAAATTATATTTATTTTAAAATGCTTACATCTTCCAACGGTGATAATTTTTGAGTTCCTCTGTACTTTGTCATGATGGCTGTGAACGTTATGATAGCGATCAGCAGCACAATTGCTAAGACGATTCCTAATATAGTCGCTGTGTTATCGGGTGGTGCCACTAGAATATAAATAAAAAATTTATATGCATCGTATATGCTATTTTTTAATAAATAAATACAGTATAAATTAATAAATTTTTTACCTGGAGAGGGTGTAGTAATGGGATTTTGAGCCACTACAATTAATGTTTTTCCATCAAGATCTTTCAGTTTTAATTGATTACTATTAATTAATCTCTTTAAATCTTCGGATGCGGCTCGCAGAACTTCTTCGTCTACTGTGTAACCATTACCCTTACTTGGTACTAATTGAAAGCTTACTTCGATGCTCCCTTACATAGAAAAAGTTTCATGTTCTTATATTAATTTATTAACATTCGAATTAAGTGAATTAAACTTACCTTCCGAGAGGGTTAAATTTTGAATAGAGGTAGGAGGTAAGCGCATTATTTTAGAAAGTTGCGACTTAAATGATTTCTTTAATTCTTCTTCTCTGTTTCCTACGACTTCCTTAAAATCGGCATCAATTCTGAACCACATAGGAATCTCGACGTATGGCACAGAAGTAACGCTTGAAGTCTCCAATAAATATGGAGTGTTTGAAGTTCTAATTTCATCTTTCGAAGGAACAGTTAAACTATGTTTCCAGATTTTAAAAGTTGTTGTTTCTGTAGAAGGATTCTTCGGTAATTTACTCGTACTTGAAATGATGTTTTCTATTTTTCTCGTTGTTGTTTCCGTAGTAGATTGTTTTAACGATTCGGTTGTGTCGATTATTTTAGTTGCAATCGAGCGAATTGTAGTTTCCTTTGTGAATAAACTTGATATACTTTTAATCGTAAACGATTTTGTTGAAGGCGAATTGAAAGAAGCTTTCGTTGAAGTAAACAATTTAGTTATTAAAGTGGGTTTACTTAAAAATTGAGTTGTTTTATCCAGTTCTAAGGCATTAGTTTCGCGATACTCAGGAGTTATTTCAGATTTACTCTGTGTTGGAATTTCGTTATTATTTTCATCTTTTATATTTGCGGTAGAAGAGAGAATACTGGATACTCTAGAAATAAAATGAGTAGCATCCGTTTCAGAAGAAAGAGAATTAATTGTTTGGTATGGAGTAGTAGATTTAATAGTATTAGTTGTCTCATCAGTATGTGATACTTCGGAAGAAACAATGGAATCGGTAGGGGTTGTTTTTCTTATATCATTAACATCAGCAGGAGTTTCAGTAATTACCTCCGTAGAAATTGTGCTAATTATTTTAGAAGGAACACTGCTAATCATTTCAGAAGTTGTCTGATTGATGATAGAAGAAGTATCTGATGTACTAATTATCTCAGGTGATACTGTAGCAGCTGCTTTAGAAGTAGTTCTAAACATTGGAGTAGGAAGTGAATTAGTTTCTTTTGAAGTAGACTTTGTTCGATACCAATTAGGAGTGGTACTCATTATCTCGGCAGAAGTAGAAATAGCTTCGTTTGTAATATAAGGAAATGATGGTAATGTATTAGTTGATTCAGAAGTGATTGTACTCAATTTTTTAGGAGTAACAGCAGTCGTAGTTTTGATTATTTGGGGAATAGCTTCCGAAGAAACTGATCCTTTAAATGTTTCAGAAGAAAGCGTGCTAATTTTTTCAGAGGGAGTTATATTAATCATTTCAGAAGTGAAAGAATCGATTCTTTCCGTCGAAACAGATTCTGTTGTTTTTTCAGATATATCAGGGATAGCAGTCAGTGTTTCAAGAGAAATTGTTGAAGATGAAGGAATATTACTCCTTACAGATGAAAACGTATTAATTGTTTCAGAAGGAACTGTGCTAACTGTTTCAGTCGAAGCAGCCTTAGTAATTTTAGGAGTAACGGTAGTAGTACCAGTAAGCATAGCTCTAGTTATATAAAACGAAGGAAAAAAGATAATGGGAGTTGTATTATTTATCGATGCATCAGTCGGTATAGCAGTTTCTAACTGTGTAGTTTCAAACGTTGAAAGGCCTAGAGAATTCATCTTAGTTGAATCCGTATTCGTTGATTTTCTAGTAAAAGGTTTGTTTGTATAATTTATAACTGGAGTTTTTGTATCTACCGAATTTATTGGATAATTAGCTGAATGTTTTACGGTTTTAATATTCGGAGATACAGCTTTATCTTCATTAATCAAAGTTGAAAATTTAGCTGTAGATAGATCTGTTTTAGAAGTAGCTTCGGAAGAAGAATCTAATCGGAAATTATAACTTGTCGATAAATCTTCTTTTGATGTTAAAGTTTCTATAAAATTGCTCGTTGAATCATTTTGATAAAACTCAGAAAAGGTAGAATTTGTCGCAAGATTTGTAATTGTGGATGCCTTCAGAGTAGTCTTTCGAAATGGCATATTTGTCGATGCTACGAAGGGTTTTTCCGAAGCGTTTTCCGTGTTGTCTATAGGAACTGCTATTGTTTCCGTAGTAGTTTTTTCCGTCACTGTAAGAAAGTTTGGCTCATTACTTGTGGAAAAATATCTAGTATTATTTTCTGTCGTTAGCCACGAAACAATAGGATCGTAAGGAGTAGTAACTCTGTTAGAATTTAATTCTGATTTAACATCAAAAGATTCTGTGGAAGATATAGGTCTCGTCTCTGCAACATACGATGTAGTTTGCTCCAAATCCGTTGTATTTTTGTATAATTCAGTTGTTAATAATTCTGATTGCGTAAGTGAATCATAACTTTTACTTGTAGATGATTCAAAATTCATTACGATTGTTAAATTAGGCTCATTTTCTTGAATACTCGAAATAGTTTCTTCGTTAGTTGATAAAGAAGTACTTATAGGAGCTTCGCTTGTATCTAAATCCTCACTTGCATAAGATGTAAAAGTTTCTTCAGAAACTCCTATCGTAACTGAATCAGATGTAGAAAGAGAAGAAAATAAAGCTGATTGTGTTCCATCTAAATCAAAATTATCCTCATCATTTACAAGTGACGGAAAATCGCTTGATAAATCAGTAACGCTCACATGATCCGTATTGTAATGAGGAAATTCTGTAGTAAAAGTTATTTCATCAGAATAAACTGTAGAATTAATATTTGAATAAATTTGTGTTGTAGATTCAATAGATTCAGTTTCTCCAGTGAAATATTCTAAGTGATTAAAATCAGTTGAAGTATCATTATCTTCTTGTGCGTCAGAAACATTTGAGAAAAGTATATTTTCTATTGAATTTTCTATACTTTCAGTTGTCAATAATAATCCTGTTTGATTCTTCATGGTAACGAAAGAATCATTCGATTTAACAGTTGATAGATGTAACATATCTTCAGTAACATCATCAGATGTAAGTAACGTAGTCTCTGAAGCTACTGAATCCTGAAGAGATGTTGATGATTGAAGGTCGCCCATTGTTGTTGAATATTCTTCTTTCATAAAATTAAACTTTTCACCAGTAACAATAGACGTGGGTTTAGATACATCAGTAGAACTTAATTCCGGCGCCGTTTTCCTGTCGTATGAAGGGATAATTTCTTTATCATATACCCGTTTATCGTATATGCTAACCAGAGAATGTTCACTTGTAGAAAAATAACTTTTGGTATATTTAACCTCATCTGCAACATAAAATCTTTGCTCATAAATCATGCATAATAGTAATAATTAAATTGGATCGGAAGGCTTATCGGCCTTTTCTACACAGAACAATTTTTCATTTTATAAATTATGAATATAACAAGAAGAAAGAGATATCAAGGACATAGGAAAAAAAAACTAGTTTCGC
>NW_019389267.1:0-4792 GCF_000671375.1 Centruroides sculpturatus
TGCTTGTAGAATTTCGCCGGATGATAATTTATTTTTTAATCAAAAAAGACACAGTCTGCTCAAAATTTCCTTTTTGAAACCACCTTCTTTTTTTTGTGTGTTTTTAAAGGAATGTTTTAGCCAGATGACCTAGTAGCCTACAAAGAAAGGTCCGGT
The DNA here is from genome assembly GCF_000671375.1 of Centruroides sculpturatus. Taxonomy (NCBI): domain Eukaryota; kingdom Metazoa; phylum Arthropoda; class Arachnida; order Scorpiones; family Buthidae; genus Centruroides; species Centruroides sculpturatus. The sequence continues at coordinate 157 of NW_019389267.1, forward strand.
CGTCGATGGTGTTCTGGAACACATGATCAGAAATGGTGGTTTCAAAAAGAAATTTTGAGCAGACTGTGTCTTTTTTGATTAAAAAATAAGTAATGTTATTTAATAGAATAGTGTGCGACTTTTTGTGTCAAGTGTAAATGATTTATTTTAAGATACTTTCAAGTTTGTTGAAAAGAGCATTACGAAGATAAAATTAGATTTTAATTTAAGAATTTAAAATATTACAAAGAGTATATAAGTATGAAATCATCCTGTGTTTCTTCTCCGTGCATTTTAACTCCATTAGTAGGTTGTGTATATCTTTAAAGGCTGTTTCCATACAATTTGTTTACTCGAACATATGTTTGATCGATTAGTGACAGGCCTACGAATGAATTTTTATATTTTATTCATAAATGAAAAACCCAAGAACACTACACCATGCCAGAAATGTCAGTTGTTTCATTGCGAAGCTGCAATAAACTACCGATGTTCGTAATTGTCCCCCTTATGTGTTTTGTAATGTAAGAGAAAACAGTAGTATTTTTGAAGTCACTTTATTTTAGTTCATAAATTTTTTTTAAAAAGAGGTCAATAAATATGAAGCACGACTGCATTGCTAAAGGACGTTGTAGAAAAGTACGAATTTCAAGGTAAAAAGCGTATATTTTACATTAAATAAATAAATAAAAATATAATTAAAATTTGCAGTCTCGCATTGTGACAATGTTATAATAAACATTTTCTCGTCAAATCTAAATTACTTTTATTTGCTCTTTACGAATGCATTAGCAGAAACATAATTATTATCACTTCGTAAATTATCAATATTACGTTTTAACAGGACGCTGACATCTCCGATAAGCCCCTAGTTATTACTGCTGATCTGATTGACGTCGTTGAGTTTACTCCAATTAACACGTTTTCCCCTTTGCAATTCGTCATTAAAAACAAGAATTTAGAACTTTCCTGGAAATCACTAATTTCTCCTTTCTCTTTTTGGGTAAGTAAAGCTTAAAAATTTAATTCATACAAAATTTAAAATGTTATTTCAAACACAGAAAAACCTTTCGTATAAAGGTGTGGCTGGCCATTTTCTTCTGTACTTTGGTCGCTGGAATACTCATATTTATAATACTCAGTTATGATAGATCAACAGAAAACAATAACAAGGGTTGGAATAAAAGAAGATTCGTTTGGTTTCTGTTCGGAACTTTTCTCAATCAAGGTAAGTAACAACGTATAACAAGACATTTTTTTCATTTAAAAACTGTAATTGATGCACATTATTTCTTTTGTTTTTATTTCAGGAGCCGATTTGAACGTCATTAGACGTTCACCCTCCAGAGTGGCCTTAATCTTCTGGATTCTTCCCGTTTTGATCATATGTTGGGCTTATGGTGGAACGTTAACATCATTTATGATTACCAAGGAAAAACAGTCATTACCGAAAACGTTTGAAGAATTAGCATCAGCTGTCCAGAAAGGAGAATTTACTTGTACTGCACCTGATCACCCGAATGTGATCAACTTCTTTAAGGTACGTTGCTGTTCGTAAATGTATTAAAAATATTTTACGTAAAATATTTTAAATCTCTTTATAAATACAGTAAAATCTGTCAACTGTACAGAGATATTTAGGTCGAGTTATCAAAGTTGTGCATTCTATGAATCTTTAAAAGTGCGTAAATTGCTTTATTAAAAATTCAGAAATCTAAAGTTGTTTTCATGTCAACTATTTATTTTTTATTCTCTAATTTGAAAATAACATTTAATTTCACAAAGATGAAATTTTCTTGAAAACAACTTAAAACTTTAATAATTTTTATGCTTTTATATGAGTATCTTTTTTTTCTAATTTGTTTTTTTTTCTAATTTCATTGTTTTATTTTTATTGGTTTTCTTATTAAGATATTTTAACAAGTTAAATATACAATTTAATAAACACTTTTTTGATATAAATGCAACAGGTCTACTGAAAATTCTAATGTTAAATCAATTTTCACTTTTGCTTCTACAATTCAAATGTAAACAGATTACAATGACTACAACTCGTAATCTGTTCACATTTGCGGCAACAGAAAACAAACGAAGGAGCACCGCGGCTTTTTACTATAGAGTGTAAAAGGTAGTTAAGTAAATACGAATATATCTTTTGTGAAATTACCTGACCTAGAACGATATTGCAAGAAGCTTTGAAAAAAGTAACGTTAGATCTGGTGGTTGCTCAGACAATTGCGACACTTTAGAAAAAAAAAGAGAAAGTTTTCAAATAATCAATGGGTACGGGTTTTGTGATGTATTCGTTTTTTTTTTTTTTTTGTTTTTGCTGTTAATAATACAATGGAAAATGATTATGTCCTTAACTGGAAAAAACAAGATTTTAAAAACAAATTCACCAGCTTGAAATGCATCTACTTTTCTTTGTAAAAAACTGATGGGTCATCTATGGCAGTACAAGTTTTATTCCCGTAGAAAATAGGTGGATATTTTCGGTGAGGTCAGTAAAGACAAATAAAAAGCAACATGATAACTCGATTGACCCGAAGACTTATATCAATGAATAATAGAAAAAAATTCCTCAAAATTTATGTTTAACAGTCGATCGAGTTAAAGACATACCGTGTTTCCAAGAAAATAAGACAGTGTCTTATATTAATTTTTGCTCTGAAAAAGGCGCTAGGTCTTATTTTCAGGGAATGTCTTATTTTTTCCAGGAAGAAGAATTCATATTTATTATTGAACAAAAAAATTCCCAAGTCGAACTTAGACGAGAGTGACGTATATCCGGTGTGTCGAACTTTCGCCTTTTTATAGCATTAACATCGGACTCGATGACCAATTAGTGCTTACTAAACCGTAGCACTATGCAAATGTCATGTGGCGTGTTCCCGGCCGACCAATTAGCCATCACTAGCCGTAACGTTATGCATGCAAATCATGCCGCGTGGCGTAATTGTCTGTTAACCAATCAGTGGCTGTACTTTCAAAAAGCCAACGGCCACTTTCAACCATCTGTCGATGACCATTACGACTAAAAAAAACTTTGCTAGGTCTTACTTTCAGGGGAGGTCTTATATTTCGCAATTCAGCAAAATCTGTGCTAGGTCTTATTTTCTGCTGATGTCTTATTTTCGGGGAAACACGGTATTTTGAAACCAATCGTGAACAAATGACGATTTTTTTATTGTCAATAAAATGATTTTACTGTTTATATTAGAAAGCTTTGTGTATAAATATAAAAGCACAATGTAATATTTAAAATGAAATTTGGCCATAATCTATTTCACCTTCTGAAATATATTTAATATACCGGATGTACAGTACAGTACTTATTATTAAATAACACGTTTTATAGCTGAACGAAGACTTTTACAAGAGATAGATTTATTACCCGAAAGTAATTTAAAATTTAAATTACTGTATTTACATAAAATAAATTTCGATTCTTAAAATTCGGCATTTAGAGAATCGGTCATTTTCTAGAACCGAAAATTGGACGATTGGCTTAGAGATAAGGTGACAGACAAGAAAGCATAAAAGTATATTCTGATACGACGTGGAACAATAATTTTTTACGTCAGAAGTTGAATTGAGTAAAAAAACTAATTCCAAAACCAGAAAAGAAAAACCATGTATTGATCTTCGGAAACTTTCGTTGAATCTCCGAGAATCAAATCGAAGGAAACGTTCATCAACCACGACTTATGGACGGTATACAATAGAAGGAAATTTGAGAAATTTCAGAAAGAAACAGAGTCATGTACGAGTTTTGAAACATGAAAATCACGCCGAGTTTCACTACTCTTCGAGAACTAACTTGGAGAAGAAAAATCTAGTCAATTATGAAGAAGTAGGAAAAACTAATAGAAGTTTTATTACATAAAAATTACATAAAAGTAACATAATATATTTAGATGTTACGCGATATTTTCTTTTTTACAATGCCAGTAATGCATTCGAAGTATTGTTTCGTGAATGTATAAAACAATTTATATTAAAGTTTTAAATAACCTTTATTTTCAGAATTCCAAACTAAGTTATTTGAAAAATTTATATGAAGAAATTTTAACCAATGATATCATGTATACAAACAATTTGATTTTCAACGGTAACGACGAATCCTTCGATTACACTCGCATTGCATACATTTATAATTTAGATTTCATGAAAATTTCCGATATCGAAATCGGCCTGGATGCGACAGTGTCTGACGATGTATTAATTTCCATGCCGTCAGCATTCGTTATGAGAAAAGGATTTCCCCATAAAGAATATTTCAACAAAATGTAAGTTCTATTTTAAGTATACGAATTTTTAGTTTAAAAAACTCGTAATTACGCTTTATATTTATTTCAGAATGTACAATATATTCGAAAGTGGCGTTCAAGATCATTATAAAGAAGTTCACTCGTGGAACCTTCCGATTGTGAAATATATGAAAGAGAGAGCTGCTATGAGTAAAGAAACTGAGTCTGATGTTGACCCCTTGGTTGTAAAAAATTTTTATGGAGCCTTCGCAATTCTTGTTATCGGTTACCTTTTGTCGTTTGCTTGCTTCCTTGTCGAATTAATAATTGGAAAAACGATGAAAACATTCGAAATTTAAACATTACGCAATTATATCCTTTACTGTTGTCGTTCGAAATGTTTTTTT
>NW_019389268.1:0-4819 GCF_000671375.1 Centruroides sculpturatus
TTGGTTTCCGTTCTTTGAGATTTGGCCCAATAAAGTGGCTGCCCCGATTCACCGTTGTCCCAATTAATTAAATTAAGCGAAATCCACTGTATCATAATTTAGCATAATAAAATTACAAAGAAAATAACACTATGTTTATAAAAACCATTTATTTAGCTTGTCCAACTATGAAATAAGTCACAATAATGTATGAAAACAGTTACATATAATCAGAAACAGGCCTAATTAACAGGTTTATAAATTTGTTTCAAACTTAAACAAATAAAATATATTTTATATCCAGAAACATGTAATATTTAATAAAATATACAATAACATTTAAATTATACTAATAAAGATTTTAAAAATTTAATTAAATTGCAATAAATAAGTTGTGTAACATTAAATCAGAAAATTTTACCACTAATCACACAATTCAACAAAACATTTTCTAAAAACAGATTGCAAGTTTATTGATATTTAAAATTTTTTAATATTTTTTTTATTTATGAGATATTTCAGTTATATCGACAATAAATTTATAACAATTATATGACAGTATTTTAATATATAAGCAAATGTTCTTCATAATCATATATTATATTCAAATAGTTAGTCTGTATATAAAACATTATACATGACAATGTGTTATGACAATGTTTTGTATTAGTAATGTTTTCTACCTTAATGTCTTTTAATCAACAACACTGTGGCAATGTGTTGCCACTGGTTAAAATTTTTCTGTTTAGTTTGTAAATTCTGTCCTTTCCTATCTTCTACCTCTTTGTCCTTTCTTTAATTCTTTGCCAGATTTATGGAAGGGAGTGACCCAAGGGGTCAAACCAAAGTGAAAAGGGAAAACCTGGTTCTTGCCCTACATTAAAGTGGAAGGAGTGAAAATAAGCAGAAAAAAATGTGTGTTTGTTAACATTTTTGTGTGTGTCAAAAACAAAATTCAATTAAGCAAAGAAATTCAGTTTTGTCAAATATATATAAATGCAGGACATTTGGAAAAGAAAAAAAGTGAACAAAAAGTAAAAAATCCTTATCACCCAAGTTACACATGTGTCTCTGCTAAAATATAAGAGAAAGTTTAAAACTCAAACCCTGTTTATTTTCTCGACAACATATTTTTGTGTTGTTCTCCTTTTTTTCAATTTTATCTATTGTATAAATTCTTCTCTTCCTTTATTCTATTTTGTAATTTAAGTTTGTAAGAACCAATGCTGAAGAATTTGTTGGAATATCAAATTTGTGAACCATATAACTTAGGATTGATAAATACATTCAGTATTAGTCTGAGTATTTGGTGTTCTATTTATATAGCCACAAATTCTCATCACACATTTTCATCATCTATCACAAGTTTTTGAAGTATACTCACTATTATGTTTAATTCTTAATATTTCCTATCATGGCATCCTCATCATACAAATAAAAATAATTCAAAAAATAAACTAATATATATTTAATTGCCGTATTCTATACATATACACAATATGGCAAATATTTTGAGAAATTGAAGAACTTTTCAAAAAATTGAAATACTTTTATTTGAAATATCACTCTGCTCTGATAATTGTTATTTATCTTGCCAGTTTACACATTGACATGACAGTTGCAATGCAGTGATGTCATGTAATGCATATTTGTAAGACATGGAAAATTAATGAAGTATGGCATAAAAATGTAAAACATTGATCCTCTTTATAAAATGAAAAATGAAGAGCTGAGGTACCATAACAGCAATGTGAAACAATGCTAAATTTGTTGTCTAATAATATTTAATGATTCAACAAAAAGAAAGATAGATATATACATATACTGTATATTTTATTTATTTGCCATATTATATATCCAATATGGCAAATATATATATATATACAGGTAACCCCTGTATAACACGGGAGTTACGTTCCAAAAATTTGCTGTGTTATGCGAATCCATGTTATATGAAACAAAGAACTAGTGCGAAAAGGGGGTTACTTCCAAAAATTAAAAAACATGCTGTTAAATCCTTATTTAAATCAGATTTATTATTAATTTTTGAATAGGTAAAATACTTATTTATTATTTAAGTAAATATTTTATCAGAGGATTATTCATCCTATATGATGATCTCAACATGAGCATCATCAACTGGTAACAGTTTTTAGGTAACTATTAACGTTCGTTAATAGCGGTCGCTCTGCAATGGAAGTGCGCTGCTGTTTGTAGGCATTTAGGAACGACGGTGAAAGAAAGATGGCAGCACCCGCACTATCAATAGTATCATGATGGAGGAATCTGTAATTCTAAAATGAGCTTTTAGAGGCAAAAGAAGGGTCCCAATTGTAAAATTTAACCATTAAATGGAATATTTGTTGAAAGAGCATTCAAAGTAGCCACGAAAGCAATTAGAATGCTCGCGCAAAGTTAAAAAGTATAAAAGAATGCACCCTTTATTACATTTAAGGTATAAAAGAATGCACCCTTTATTACATTTAAGGTATAAAAGAATGCACCCTTTATTACATTTCATGTTGTACAAAGGTTTTACCCAATTCCCAAGCCATGTTAGAGTGAACCCGTGCTATAAATGTATTGTGTTATACGGGGTTGTTCCCAATTCTCGAACCGTGTTAGCGTGAATCTGTGCTATAGAAGTGCCATGTTATACGCGGGTTACCTGTATATAAATCAAAATCAAACATATGATGCTAAATCTAGAAAATAGTTTACAAGACTTAACATATGTACAGAAAAGTTCTTCCGATGGAAAATGGCCCTCTGAATAAAGTATCATAGAGAAGAGAATCACCAGCACTTTTGGTATAACATAAGAAGTAAAAAATGGCTACTAGATCATAATGTCACCTTACTCTGTTCAGACAAAAGTAAAAACATGCTTATGAAACATGACACACAAAATACATATATATTCCAGAAACAGAATGTGAACAAGCATTCCAGTATTCAAATTTCCTAATGAAGATCTTCAGAGTAAGTCAAAAACATTAGGAAGATAGTTTTGATACAGCTGGACTATTTTGACAGTTTAGTGAAAATTTGTGTACAGAACATTTTGTAGTTTGAAAATGTTTTTGGTTTATAAAATAAACTGAAAATATTTATTAAACCCTATTGCTGGAAAAAGATTAAGATAAACAAATACCATATTTACTCGCGTATAAGATGATCTCGCATATAGGACAATATGTGACTTTAAAGATCAATATGAAGAAAATTAGATTTATTNATGACAAAATATTACAAGTGCGCTGCTGTTTGTAGGCATTTAGGAACGACGGTGAAAGAAAGATGGCAGCACCCGCACTATCAATAGTATCATGATGGAGGAATCTGTAATTCTAAAATGAGCTTTTAGAGGCAAAAGAAGGGTCCCAATTGTAAAATTTAACCATTAAATGGAATATTTGTTGAAAGAGCATTCAAAGTAGCCACGAAAGCAATTAGAATGCTCGCGCAAAGTTAAAAAGTATAAAAGAATGCACCCTTTATTACATTTAAGGTATAAAAGAATGCACCCTTTATTACATTTCATGTTGTACAAAGGTTTTACCCAATTCCCAAGCCATGTTAGAGTGAACCCGTGCTATAAATGTATTGTGTTATACGGGGTTGTTCCCAATTCTCGAACCGTGTTAGCGTGAATCTGTGCTATAGAAGTGCCATGTTATACGCGGGTTACCTGTATATAAATCAAAATCAAACATATGATGCTAAATCTAGAAAATAGTTTACAAGACTTAACATATGTACAGAAAAGTTCTTCCGATGGAAAATGGCCCTCTGAATAAAGTATCATAGAGAAGAGAATCACCAGCACTTTTGGTATAACATAAGAAGTAAAAAATGGCTACTAGATCATAATGTCACCTTACTCTGTTCAGACAAAAGTAAAAACATGCTTATGAAACATGACACACAAAATACATATATATTCCAGAAACAGAATGTGAACAAGCATTCCAGTATTCAAATTTCCTAATGAAGATCTTCAGAGTAAGTCAAAAACATTAGGAAGATAGTTTTGATACAGCTGGACTATTTTGACAGTTTAGTGAAAATTTGTGTACAGAACATTTTGTAGTTTGAAAATGTTTTTGGTTTATAAAATAAACTGAAAATATTTATTAAACCCTATTGCTGGAAAAAGATTAAGATAAACAAATACCATATTTACTCGCGTATAAGATGATCTCGCATATAGGACAATATGTGACTTTAAAGATCAATATGAAGAAAATTAGATTTATTAATACAATTCTAAGTTTATTTCGTTTAATCACAAATAAAATATCAGATGCACGCATTTTTCCACAAAAATTATTGGCATTTTAATGAAAAATCTTGTAAAATCAACAACATAATTTGTTCATGTAAAGCTGGACAATTAGGAACCTTTTTTGCCAATTTTTAACAGTCAAATTCACTCTTCGTCAATTACATTTATGAGTTNATCAGATGCACGCATTTTTCCACAAAAATTATTGGCATTTTAATGAAAAATCTTGTAAAATCAACAACATAATTTGTTCATGTAAAGCTGGACAATTAGGAACCTTTTTTGCCAATTTTTAACAGTCAAATTCACTTTTCGTCGATTACAATTATAAGTTTCTCTAAATTCTGATTTTCGAATAATCGTTTGTTTTTACGTGGGAATGGATTAAAACTTATATCGAATTTTGTGTGATTTTGGAATTCAATTCGAAAGCTTTGCTTTTCCTATTGCTATTCATCTTTACTCCTGACAATACACAAGAACGATTCAAATAACCCAGATAAAATACTTATGTTTTTAAACACAAGAGGGTGAGCATCCGGTAAAAAATGC
>NW_019389269.1:0-4903 GCF_000671375.1 Centruroides sculpturatus
TATGTAGCCAAATGATCAGCTAAATACTTGGGCTATAAATCTGTTAATTTCAATAATTAATATTAAGTAATTTGCTACTAGAGGTAGATGTTAGATGCCATCTCTTATCTAAATTAATAATATTTAAGACAATCATTTGGTTATGTATATATATATACAGTGGTACCTCGTACAGTGGACTTTAACTTTGAATGATAAATTTGACAAAAATTTATGTTGGGGAAAAAATGCACTAGAGTGTAAATGCAATCTGTTGTGTGTATAAGTCATCTCTCATTCTTGCATTACACTTATGACTTCAGTGCTTTTTTTTTTCATTTATTTGATGTGTTTTTGTTTAATATATTGTGTGTTATTCATCAATTTTTAACAGTTTCTTTCTGCAAATTTTCTTTGGCAACAGCTTTTAGGCATCCCATGCATTTTCTACCCTTAGTTTAACATTTCTTGAATGGAACTTTTTAAACCACGTTTGACATGTTATCTTTTCCAAAACTCATAAAGCGTAATATGTCTGATATGCTTTTTACCTGAAGACATTTTAACTTTATATTCAAGCAAGATTTGAAGTTTAAAATAAGCTTCTAAACAAAGAATGCAATATCAGATTAGCAATCTTAAATAACTGTGATATAATTATATCACAGTTATTTAAGATACAGAGATGTGATATAATAATTACATCTCTGTTAAGTAACAACAGCTGTTAAAAATATGCAAAAATTTTCTGTTCAACCTAATATAACCTTTACATGGCTCAAGAAGTGTATGGAAGTAATAAACTCTAAGAGGAAGGTTGTAATATTGACAATTGCAATAATTTCGTTTTTCATCTCAAAGTATGAAAGTGGTACATGTGTGGCAGATCTGGTGGCCATATATTTAAGGTGTAGAAGTCAATGGTGTTCAATCAGTAAATGTAATTTTCAGTTTATTGTGCAGTATTTATGTATTTTATTTGTTTTTATGTTTTAATTTATTATTAGATCATTTAGTTATTTTTTTACCTTAAAATGGCAAATATACATAATTTAAGTTTGAGATGGGTATTGTTTAGGTCTAGGAATGGATTAATTCACTTTTCATTATTTCTAATGGGACAAATTGATTGGAATTTAGTCTCCTGGAATGAATTAAATTTGAAGTACAAGGCATCACTGTATATTTATATATTTTTAAAAATTACTAATTAAAATATAGTTTAAAAAAAATGATTAAATTTGGCTTTTTTGAATGAAACATTGATTGATTGACATTATTTTCACTAATATTTTCAAAATAAACTTCTAGGGATCATACTGTAAAAGTTGTTGATTATTTTTCCCATTTTAGATAACCAATATTGTTGCTGTTTAGTTATTTGATAAAGTAAATCAAAACTTAACCATAGAATTATTATTAAATTTCATATTTTATCTAATAGGTTGTCCGAGAAGAAGATATTTGGGAATTTTTCGAACAGATGAAGGCACGCAAACGGCAGCGAACAGAGTGCCAAATACAGCATTATTGTCGATGAAATTAGATATTCACAGTGGGGAAAAAATCCAGATGAAAGCACAATTAACTTTTATATTTTAGGCAGTGCACTTAGCATTTTCCTTATTTTATTCAAATTAGATGGAGATAGGTTGTTATAAAATAGTTTGCACTCATTTTTTTGTATACTGTAATAGTTTAAATAAAGTGATTATACATGATGTCTGAACAAATATATTCAAAATATAAATTTAGAATATGCTGTTTCACATACACTTCAACTTATTTTGCAGAATATAGTCAAACGTTGAAATGTTCTCAAAATTGTAATTAAATATTTCTCTAGTCTTTTAGGAATATTTAAATGGAAAAAAAAAACTGTTAATATTAATAGATCTTATAATAATAATTTTATTAATTTAAGACAAATGATTTTGCTAATCAATAATCTGGCTTTCTCTGCATTTAGTGTATAAAATATTTTGTGTAATGACTTAACATTAAAAATTTTAAATGCAAATAAAGGGAAATTTTCTTTTAATTAGTATATATATTTTTATAATATCAATAAAATGAATATGTTAATTTAATAATCTACTTAAAAATTATATAACTAGGTGATGTATCTCTATTACAGCTTACGAATTTGTGTACATGAAACGTCACTCATCTTTAGAACAAATTAGAATATGTTATTCAAAACACCGTATTTCCATTAAATTTTACTTGTTAGTTATAAGATAAAGTTTTGTATATATCTTAAAATAGAATTTTGTATATGTCACTGTTTGATGGCATGCCTCTGGAATAACTAATTTGTCACATTGTTGAAAGAAAACACACAGATATATCTATATATATATATGCAGTTTGCACTTTCAACTTGGTAATTTGGAGCATGCTTTGTGCATTTGAACAAAATTGCATTTACTAAGAGTAGATATGTAATAATTAGTTTTTAATTGATAAAATCTATTGTGGAAAAAGTAAACTATTTATCTTCATTGCACCATTTCTGCTGTGGGTGTAAGTGTTTAAATAAAATCTATTATTATTCCTAAACGATGTTTTCTTTCTTTGATATTATATTTATAATTTCTGTTAGTAGTTTATAAAATATTTAAACATTCAAAAAATATGCAATAACTATCATTCTCATTACATGCTTATTGTTAAATGTACAAAAAATATTACAATTGATCAATCTTCTATTTTTCTACGTATTTGCATGTTTGTTAATATTGTTCCAATGCTGCACAAGTTTTTCGATACTATATCTGAAGAAATCTGGGCCCAGTTTTTTAACTCCTCTTATTATCTCTTTTTTTTTTCAGGTTGACTGTCTGAAAAGTGTCGATTTTTATTATTATTATTATTTGATATATAACTAATTTTGATAATAAAATATGGAAAAATTAGCTCCTACATCTGTTTTTTCTAAAAATAAAATATTTTTCTTTCAAATATATAGAGTTATCAGGAACAAGTTGGTACTCTTTCAGATTTCAAAACGAAACTAAATTTTCCTGCCAAAAACTGCTAAATAATTTCTGTAACGTAATGCCAACTATTGGAGAAATAGTGAAATACAACAGCGAACACATCAGAAACATTAAAATAAAAATTTCTAGAGCATTTTTCATGCCAAACATATGATGCATCAAAACCAAAAAGGAATCCTGTAATACAGGATCGTAATACTTATTGATAAAAAAAGCAATGTACCAGTACATAGATTTATGGATGTGACAGTGACTGAGAAAGGGGTTAAAGCATTTCTATGTTTAAACTTCTACATCATTGTCTAACTAGAAATGCTGATCTTGCAGAATGTCCTTCAACTGGGGAAGAGATGAAAATCACTAGCAGCAGGATCTGGACTAGGGTTTCTCATTTCCCGGGAAATTTGCCTCCAGCGGGATTACGAGAAAAATAATTTTTTTCCCCGGGATCCCGGGAAATTCTGGGATGAGATAGTAAAATAGAATTTTATATGAATAAAAAAGATCATACAGGAATATCATAAATTTGAATAATTTAATTTATTTTCTAGTAAGTAACTAAAAGTGTGGGGCCAATCTCACCAATACGGACACGNTATTTCAGCATTGATAAAATATTAGATGTTTTAAATATTTTTTTTTATTACAGGGTAACTCGGGCTTTTCACGGTTTACTTAGTAAAACAAGAAATATTTTTTTTTATTACTGTTGTATGAGTATGACTTCTTATGCCTGGAAGAGGGTTGTTATAGTTCTATCTTAGACAATATCAGGTATAACTTGCTTTAGAGCACTTTCCTAATGCAGCACTTTTCAATCATACTTATGTTTCTTATTTACAGTACTCGCCTTGCTTTTTAAGAGTTTTGAATTTTATTATTATTTTTTTTTTTACTTTAGCATAATTTTTTAAGTCTAACATTAATGTGCACTTAATAAATGATAGTGTAAAAAGTTTTTAGGCTTTTATATGTGCTGGCACGTGAAAAAAGGCTGTAATATTCACTTTACAGCAATGATTTGGGACCTAACCTGCCATTTTAGTAAGGTATGCCTATAGTGTTAAGTACAATTCATTCAAGTACTGTACTTTTAGTGATAAACATAAATAGAATAACTGTTTATAATGATTCCCAGAATAGAAGTAATAGAAGTAAAAATAGAAGTAATTCACTGAAACAAAATTGAACTTAGTAAAAAAATTTTTTATAATCTGCAAATATAACTAATTATGTAAAAATTGATTCTAAACATGATAGGTAGATAAACATATAATATAATTTATAGAAGTTATTTAGTGTTATAATATAATCTATTACAGTGAATTCTCAATCTATCGTTTTTAGCAGGACTTGGGGGAAATGACAATACAAGAAAATGATTGACACTGGAAATTTATCACATTGATGTTTCTATTATTTATCTTGTATGAGACATGTACAGTACATAATTTGCATATATTTTATGATGGCAGATATCTTAACTTCTGTTTTCAGCACTCTGAACCTCACTGCACTAGTGCTGCAGCGGCTAACTTAAAGTGGAAATAGCTTAACTGTCTTTTAACAAAGCAATTTTACTAGAAAACATGCACAATATGTACAATAAAATAAAATACATTTAATTGCTGTATAAATAATCACAAGAATTATCTAGGAAAAGACGGCAATCTGTCTTCTGGTTTGATTTCAATATTGTAGTACAGTACTGTTTTGTTACTCTATTAGATAAATACAGTATATTAAGAGGAGCTGTTTGGGGAATTTGTTTAATTTTGTACACAAACATTAGGGTTTAACTTTTAAATATGGTATGCTTTTATTTTTAGTACATGAAAATCAGTGTTTTAACTCTTTACCACTGCAATCTTGTTTAGGTTAATTTTGTAAACTGTCTGAAGACAATATAGGTCAGTCAGGCA
>NW_019389270.1:0-5407 GCF_000671375.1 Centruroides sculpturatus
GATATTGTGAAAAGTTATAATAATAGTTTTCATAGAAGTATCGGGATGTCTCCGTCAGAAGTTACACCTTTGCATCACAGCTCTATTTTTGAAAAATTGTTACGGTATAAAAGGACAAATACCGTTATTCATTATTCGACTCATTCCGATACAAAAGCCGCTGTCGTTGAAAGATTAAATAAAACTTTGCGAAATAAAATATATAGATTATTTGCTTATTGTAATTCTTATAAATATATCGATAAATTATCAGATATTGTGACAAGTTATAATAATAGTTTTCATAGAAGTATCGGGATGTCTCCGTCGGAAGTTACCCCTTACATCACAGCTCTATTTTTGAAAAGTTGTACGGTATAAAAAGACAGAATACGTTTAAATTTAATATTATCGATTTCGTTCTTATTTCGAAAATACGTAAAACATTTAGTCGAGGATACCTACCCGGTTGGACAAAAGAAATATTTATTATTTACGATCGTTTTTGTCTCATCCTCCGACGTATATATTGAAAGATTTAAATAACGAGATTTTGGAAGGAAGATTTTATACAGAATAATTACAGAAGATAACAAAATGATGCAGTCGTACTTTTTCGTCACTCTGATAAGCAACGCCAGCATGGGGTTATTCCCCGAAAATAAGCAGTCTCATTTCACCGTGAAAATGAGTCCACCTTTTGATTTACGCAGGAAATGGGTAGTAGGTTTGAGCGAGGTTATTATTTCTAGAAATTGGTTCAACATATCGAATTATAAGAACGATTATAATATTACTAGACATATAATTAGAAGAGAAAAAATAACTGATGTAACATGTGAGATTCCATTAACTACAGGCAATGAAAATGAAGAAAAGACGCTTTTCCATTGGATAAACAAGAATATAGTTTCGTTAACGGGATCTAAGTTGGCAGAATTTGTTTTAGACAAAAATTATAAAAACGTAAAACTAAATTTGGAAGAGGGATTCGAGATGCATATTTCGAAAAAAAAAGCTCATAAACTACTTTATTTTTTAAATTTACCGACCGAAGATATAATATTTAAACAACGGAGTTCGAGTTTAATATTGCGAGAACCAAGTAAGGAATATCTATCAAATTCTAAATTTTATAAAGATCAATTTATAACTTTAATAGAAAGAGATAAAAAAGTTGTCAAGGAAATCGATGTAGAAAAAAAAATTTTTATTCTCATCAGGTTATATTCCTCTGTTGAAAAATTTCTTGGAAGTTTTAAAAATATTAAATTAGCATTACTACCTAATAACAAAATCGTTTTAAAAGTTCATAAAAATATAACGATTGAATTCAGAAAGGAATTAAAAGATTTGTTAGGATTTAGAAAAAGCAGATTTTTCCGAAGGCGAATATTTGAGCGACTATCCAATCGAATTATCTGCGGAAATTTCAGAAATTTTTATTTATTCGAATATCGTTGCTCTTCATCGTGTTGGAGATATAACCGCTCCACTTTTAAGGGTTATACCTGTAATGGGGGAAAAGTCAGATCAAATAGTTAGGGTCTACCAATCACCTCTAACACCTTCGTTTACGACGTAATTATATAGATACAATCGAAATCGAGCTGAGAACTGCTAGCGGAAAAGAAATCGTCTTTTTTGGAGGAAAGACATTATTAGTTTTATCTTTTAAACAGATATAAATATTGGTATATTTTATTTATTAACGTTAGTTCGTCTTTGTGAAGTAGAAAATGAAGCGCGATCCCAGAGATTGTATAGATTATTACGGCAATCAAGCAGGAGGAACGGTACTGACACATGAGTTTCCATTATTTGCATGACTATTCGGAAGAGGGACTTATTTTGCTGGATTGCAAATACAGAGAGGATACGAATTTTTCGGGGATTTATTTCATAAATCTATTCCTATTCTTAGTAAAGTTGGAAAGTATCTAGGGGGTATCTAGTGGGTAAAGCTTTAAAATTTGCATCGAATGTCGGATCAGATGTAATTGGAGGTAAGTCGTTTAAAAAATCTACAAAAATTCGTTTTAAAGATGTACGATCTGAAATTAAGGAAGAGGTGCTTAACAAAGTACAGACTGGATCAGGTATAAAAAAATGACGAAAAAGATTAACTCAGTAGGAAAAGAAGAAGAAGCGAAAACTTAACGATATTTTCGGTAATTAAGAAACGATGAATGTCCATTCGTGTAGCTGCACCAAATCTGATTTAAATTTGTTTACAAATGTTGGAATCCAACTGGCTATTGACAATACGTATGAAGTCACCGCGCATCCCATCGCTGCAATTAATGACAGTAGATCACCTATAGGGTTTCTTATATCAGGATCGGGTGAGCATTATATGGATCTACATTCGATTTATCTATGTGTTCAAGCGAAAATCGTAAAGAAAGATGGATCAAACCTTGGCTCGGAAGAGAAAGTTACTCCTGTTAATTATTTTTTAAATAGTTTGTTTTCTCAGTGTACTGTGTATTTAAATGACAAATTAGTAATTACGCAGGTTAATTACCCGTATCGAGCTATATTAGATGCCTTGCTATTTAATTCGAAAGAAGTGCAAGAAACTTTTTTAACGAGCGCGTTATTTTTTAAAGATACTGCCGGACAAATGGATTCAATAAATCCGTTAGATGAAAATAATACTAACTACGGATTAGTTAAAAGATTTAACATCAGCAAAGGAAGTAGAATAATAGATTTAATGGGACGTCTTCATATCGATTTAGCGAACCAGCCTAAGCTTCTAACGAACAATGTAGACCTAAGAATTAAATTGGAGAGATCTAAAGAAAATTTTGCGCTAATGGCGGATAACGACAACTATAAAATTATTATTAAAAACGCCTCGCTAAAAATTAATAAAGTAGACGTTAGTTCGTCAATACAGATAGGAATTGAAAAAGCGCTCCAAACCGGTATAATTAAATTACCGTTCCGTAGGACAGATGTTAAAGTCTTTACATTAACTAGCGGGATTCAGTCTACAAGTATATCAAACGTTGTTATCGGTCAACTACCTTATAGAATAACTCTCGGATTAGTTTCTAATTCTGCATTTAATGGAAATGTGAAGCGTAATCCTTTTAATTTTAAAAATTATGATTTAAATTATATATGTTTATCAAAAGACAATCAAATGATTCCTTCTAAACCCTATACTCCGGATTATACCAATAAAATTTATGCAAGAAATTTTATCTCGTTATTTGAAGATACCGGATGTATTCATCATCATAAATCTATAAATATATCGTACGACGAGTACCGAGACGGTTATACTTTATATTGTTTTGATCTTACCCCTGATAAATCAGGCTCCGAGAATCACGTTAGTGTTAACGAGCTGGGAAACATTTCTGTGGAATTAAAGTTTTCGAAGGCGATACCGGAAACCATAAACGTTATTTGTTTGCTAGAATATAATAATACCTTAGAAATCGATCATTCACGAACTGTATTCGTCGATTATTAATGAATACCGTTACGTTGTGGAGATTAGCAGCGAGCGATCCGAAAATAAAAAGAAATTTTGGAGGTGTTTTTGCATCTGACAATCTACCGTTTCGAGTTGGTAATAAACAATCTTTTATAATTAATTTAGATGAAAAAAATAAGCCCGGAAGTCATTGGGTATCGGTATTTTTTACGAAAGATAAAAATTCTTGCATTTATTACGATAGTTATGGATTAAAACCGAGGAAAGCGAGTATCATCAGATTTATAAAACGAAATTCAAAAAAATATTGTTGGAATAATATTATTCATCAAAGTTTGTTTTCCTTAAACTGTGGTTATTTCTGCTTATATTTTTTATATAAAATTAATAGAAATCTATGTTTATCAGAACTGCATGTAACAGATAAATTTTATAATGATGAATTTGTTAAAAATTTTGTAAAAAATAATTTTCATTTATCAAAACCGATTGTAATAACCAATAACCAGGGTTGTAATTCAATAAATAAATCTATTTAAAATATGAAAATTGTGTTTTTTTTATTTACAAAACTTACTATTCATTTTCACTAAATTTCCAGCATTCAATCATCGTCATTTTCTTCTATTACAAGCCACTATCCGAACCTCGGGGAGTATTTATACTGATACAGGATTTTCCTTAATAAACAAGTTATGCATTCACCCTAAACCACAAAATAGGTAACCAAAAATTCTACAATTAGTTTAATTTTATTTAAGTTTTCATTATATCATCAATGATGTTACTAATATCATGAGTATAGAGAAACAAAACTGTCATAATTTTTTTTTTCTCAAAATCAAAAATCAAATTCTACAATTAGTTTATTTTTATTTAAGTTTTCATTTTATTTAAGTTTTCATTATATCATCAATGATGTTACTAATATCACTAGTATAGAGAAACAAAAACTGTCATAATATAATTTCTTAACAGTATTATTAGGCAAAAAAAAAAGATGTCCTTTAGTGCGGTAGTTTGAAGACAAAAAAAACAGCTGGGAAAAACAGCTGTACCCCAGTTAAAAAACAAAAAACACCTGCGAAAAACAGGTGTGCCCTTGTACCCAGTTAAAAGACAAAAAACACAGCTGTCCCTAGTTGGAAGACACAGCTGGGAAAAAAAGGTGTGGTCCTAGTACCCCGGTTAGAAGACAGCTGTGGACAGCTGTCCCTAGTGCTGTAGTTTGAAGACAAAAAACACGGCGTGGGAAAACAGCTGTACCCTAGCACCATAGTTAGAACACAAAAACACAGCTGTCCAAGTTAAAAGACCAGCTGCATTCCCACGATCTAGATAATAACTCTTCGTAGACAGGACAAAGAAGTAGCTGAGGATAAAAGTCGCTGAATTTTTTCAGAACGTCACTTATCGACCAACCTTCCTACCACGAACTTCACTCGTTGACCAACTTTTTTACCAAGACCTTCACTCATCGACCAACTTTTCTACCAAGAACTTCGCTCATCGACCAACATTTTTCTACCAAGAACTTCACTCATCGACCAAGAACTTCACTCATCATGTCCGACATCAATAAGTAATATTAATAATAATAACACCTACCTTAATTTAGATTATAATTTTTTTTACAAACTAATCGTAGAATTTGATTTTGATTTTGAAAAAAAAATAATAATAAGAAAAGAGGTCCTAAGCCTAAAACAGCTGACAGTGGAGAAAACAAAAAGACAAGATTTGCTTTGGATCTAACGGCTGAGAAAAGTTAGGAAATAAAAATTCCAGACTTTAAAATTAAGATTACCGAATCTGAGAGAATCGAGATACAGGAATTTCAGTCAAATTTTTATGTATCTTAAACAAAATCCAAAGGATCCTATCTTCCTAATCGGTATAACATCGACGTAAAAGATTTTAACAAGTATAAACAAGCAATCAACGCTATGTGGCAGCATTTGCAGGAATATACCA
>NW_019389270.1:6409-7079 GCF_000671375.1 Centruroides sculpturatus
GGCGTAGTCGAACGGTACACACTCGGTAAGTAATCCTATAATTTTTTGTTTATAGCATAGTTTATACGGATTACTCCCAAAAAATTATACGTGTTTTGGAAATGTTGAGTGGAATTAGTCTAGAATCGGTAAATTTTATAGAAGAAAACCTTTCGAACAGTCTTAGTCCGTAAAGTTTTCACCTATCGGGCTGCGATTGGATCATGTATTTAATCGTTCCTATAACGTAAAATTCGTATAGCGTGGAACGTATCTAAGCATTATAGGGGGGTCTACTGTATAAGAGTTTTATACAAAATTATTGATTGTGTGATGATATAATGTTTTTATACAAATTATTGATTGTGCATAATGTTTTTTATAATATAATAGATTTATACAAAATTATTGATTGTGTGATGATATAATGTTTTTATACAAATTATTGATTGTGTAATGACATAATGGTATAACAGTTTTTTTAAATATTTGTGTAATGTTTTTTATAATATAATAGTTTTATACAAAATTACTGATCGTGTGATGATATAATGGTTTTATACAAATTATTGATTATGTAATGATTGGTGAAAACAAAAAAAGACAAGATTTGATTTGGATCTAAGGAGATAAAAATTCCAGACTTTAAAAATAAGATTAGCGAATCTCAGAAAATAGAGATACAGGAATT
>NW_019389271.1:0-4777 GCF_000671375.1 Centruroides sculpturatus
AAGTAAATAGAAACTTTAAAAAATTAAATAAAAATAAGTAGGAATTAACGAATGCTGGCATTTATGTAATAATTAACGTAAAAAAAATATTTATTTAATAATGTAACGTCGAAAATAATATTTTTTTCTTCATTTAACTAATTAAATGGGATGTCAAAAAAAATTAATAAATAATTTTGTCAGGCTTTCGTGCATGATTACGTTGCTTACTATGACGTGTTTTGTTCATTTTAATTATTTAATAGAAAACAAAATGAACTTTTCAACGTAAATAACAAATTATTTACAATATTAGGACGAAAAATAAACAAATTTCTATTTATTTTATGCTTGTATACAGGGCTTGAGAGGGGGTCAATATATGAACAATTGTAGTTTCCACCCCTTTGAAAGTCATGAAAAATATATCAACGAATGTAGTAAAACTAAAAATAAAGCAGAATTTTTTAAATTATTTATCATAATAAATTTAATTTTAATCATTTTTCTATTATAAATTTTACATAAAAGCTTTATTGGAGTGTAATTTGGAAAAAAAAAGTTGTAGACCTGTCTGTCTGTCCTTCCTTAATCTCGAAAATGGTGTTATATAGATGAAAATCTAGACCATATATGAAAGATTAGAAGGAGGCCCCGATTAATAATATAAGAACTTCCGATATAGAACGGAAATTACGTGATTTTAATTCAAAAATTTCCTCCAGAACGGAATTTTACGTAGATGAACATGATATTTTTGTTATTAGGAAAAGTATGGCGTACAGGGGCAAGACATTAATTTGAAATCGAGAAGATTGCAGCCCGGCATTGTGACATCGTCACAATGATTTTAGCACGTTTTTAAGGCTTTTCTGTGTCCTGGACTCGGGCCAAACGGTCTTGATAATCTCAGTCCCTGCTTACATTTGAACTACATTAAATAATTTAGTAATCGTTTGAGACGTGTGTGTGTGTGTTTGAAATTTTGAAGTAGACCCATTCTGTGTAAAGTTAGTAAAATACTTTCTGGAAAAAATTTTGTTTATATAAAATACTTGACAGGAAATCGACAGAAAAAAGTGACACCGAAATCGATGCACCGTTATGAAATTTTTCTTATAAATAGTTTACATTGGGAACGAGTAGGCAAAGCTCGTGGAGCGAAGTGAGTCAAACGAATAGGGAGGACGAAGCTTCTAGTAGTTCTCATAAGGCAAAGTAAACCAAGAGGAGGAAGCTCCAAGTTGCCTTATAAGAACTAATAAGGCAAAAAGTGGATTGAATTGAATTGATAGAATAAGGAAGCACAACTCATGGGCAATCTTCCAAAGAAGATATCCCTGGGAGGACTTTCTATGGGAAAGTGGCTCTCATTTAAGTATCAAACAAATGAAGAAAACACAAAAAACTTGTAGCCACATGAATTTTTCTGGACCAGTTTGGAGAGGTGTGAACACTCGACAAACTACCAGTATTCAGTGGTTTTATCCTCTTGGATACTGGTAGTTTAATGCTTATTAACTGAGGTAAATCATCAGACAGAGCTTCAATTTAAGCTCTGATAATTATTTTAAATTAATAATTAAGGTATTTTATAATTATGTGTATGCGGAAACGAGTTAAATGCCCGATAAAATGGCAAATAAATTTATATAAAAAGTAGGCAAAGCTCGTGGAGCGAAGTGAGTCAAACGAACAGGGAGGACGAAGCTTCTAGTAGTTCTCATAAGGCAAAGTAAACCAAGAGGAAGAAGCTCCAAGTTGCCTTATAAGAACTAATAAGGCAAAAAGTGGATGGCTATAGTAAAAAAAAAATGTTTAGGCCAAAATTTTCGTAGAGAAAAATTAATTAAACCAAATCTTTTATGATTTTAATTCAAAGAAAGATGAATTAACATAAGGAAATACAGTATTAGTTTTATTCTATACACTTTCATTATTTTGTAACTATCTAAAACTAATTTCTAATGCTGCATACTTATCATATCTTATTTATCTTAATTCATTATTATCAGGATAGTTAATCAATTAAATTATTTATTTTCTTTTACGCACAAGAATTGATTAAACTAATTGCACTAAGCATCATCGAGATAAGCGCCTGTAAAACAAGCTTTTTTGCCACACTTGAGAACACGCTAATAAGCAGAATTAAACCATTGTAATTTTTGTTTTACGTCTTTTGTAATTTTAAATATGCCAATATTTACATTCATAAAAGTGTATTTGCTTGCCTGAACCTCAAAAAAAGTAGAAAATCAGAAAAAAATATGGAAATCTGTTAATATTATTAATTAATCATTGGCACGAAGTGTGAAGATTCGGTGTGCACGACATGTATTATGCCTGATTTTTCTTGGAATCTTGCTAATTATAAAAAAAGAAAATTAGGCAAAACACGTGTGCACAATCTCATAGTTTAATACAGAACTTATACACTTCGTGTTATAGATTAATTAGTAACGGTGTCAAAAAATCTGAACAATCAATACAAACCTACATATTGATACAGTCGACCCCCCTATAAGATCATTGATTATTCCGTTTTATATGAATTACATGTTGTACGAGTCACTTAGATTTTACAAATACGTGTACCGGGCTGTGAACGGCTCACGTATTTGTAAAATTTAAGTGACTCGTACAACATGGAATTCATATAAAACGGAATAATCAATGATCTTATAGGGGGGTCGACTGTACTAGACCTTAAACGATACAAGATCTTCCAAAACGAATGCTACTAATTTAAATTACTGTAATCGTGTTAATTATTATTCGAAAAGTAAGCGATGTACAACCATAGATAGAGTAATTATTCTAGTTTCATCTTCCATCTTAGCTCAAACGTCTTGGTTTTTACAAGTCTAGGAAGCGCAGTAAAAGAAAATGGCGGCATCGTAACAAAGTCGGAATCACTGATCGTTGTGTAACATGAGTAACTTGCAGGAGCTGAAAATACAGCTGTGGAGGGGCAGAAACTGTAGAATTGTGACTTCTATAGATTGATGTAAGAAGAGTGACAACGGATATGTTTTAGCGAGAGTGGGAAGCATTTGAATATCAGTTTAATGTATGTCGTGTGTGGTACGAGGTGCACACATTGAGAAATTGTAATGAGCAAATGTGAAACTTGAGCAGTTTTCCAATGTTTTAATGTACATTATAACGTTCTCGAATAATAATTTACATGATTACAATAAGTTAAAGTGGTACAATTCTTTTTCGCGTTGGTAATATATAAATAGGGTCCGGTTTCACATAGAAAGACTTTCTTCTTGATAGATCGCCACGTTCTATCAAGAAGAAAGACTTTCTATGTGAAACCGGACCCAACGCTACGTGTCGCGAACAAACAATGCATTTTAATAATGTTTTAGAGGTGTGCCTCCGCCCGATAAATACGAACAAACAAAGCATTTTAATGATGTCTTTGGGATGTGCCTCCACCCAAAACACGATAAATATAACGAAATATAGAATTTAATCGCGATGTGTTAGTGACGTAAACGATAAGATAAGACAATTGACTGGTTCCCATACCAACATGTAACCCCAAAACTAATCTTTTATAAGAAAATATTTCCCCAAAACATCCCACGAAGAAAAATACAGTATCTGAAGTCAACACAGTATATGAGATCCCATAAAGCTATAATGCGCCACTTAAGTGGGTCCATTCCCGCAATTCCCCATTCCCAATCGGGTCCAATGATATTTTTTCGTAAAAATCACCTATTTAATGTAACTACACATTAAATAAAGCAGTTTGTTCGAGTTCTTCCGTTAGACTAATGTATTTGCCAGTTAAGGAAATGGACCTCTTCCGGATTTCGGATCTTTCCGGATTTTGGGATTCAGAATAGGAGATTCTACATTATACAAATCGATAATGTGATGCCGTTGACCTAATTTTCGGACTTCAAACTATTAAAAATAAGTGAAAAATTCATATTACAAATTCGATAAAATTAAGAAAAATTGTATATAATTTATTTTAAATTAACGAATTTAAGTTTCAAATAAGAATTGATCAATATATAATAAACTTATTTTACGATTTTATTATTTGAATTTTCTCTAACTCTTAGATAATGATTGTTTGACCCTTCAGAAAATTGGGTCAAGGACACGGAGCAGGATGATATTGGATTCAGTGATATCGATTTAGCATATAGACACATTCTCATTTCTTTAGGAATTACTGGATCTCGAAAATAAGATAAAAACCTTTTGCAGAATATGTAGTAGATCTCTCGCTTTTATGACGTTTGATTTTTTAAACCGTCGCTAAACGAGTCATTACATTACAGTACTTTCCCGTCTGTTATATACCCTGTATAACAGAGAGAAAGTATGGCGATCGGTCAAGAAAATGACCCCCTCCCCCGAAAATTTTTACATTTTTGGACTCAGAGGGACCATAAAACGTCGAGAAATGCAGAAAAAAAAATTCGGGGGTTTTTCTGTATGTATTAATATAGTGTTTGTGGGTGGCACGTTTTGTTTACACTCTTTTAAGCTTAATAACTCGTGTGCTTTTTGTCGAAAATTTCTGAAATTTTGCACAGAGGTTTGTGTATTAAGGGGATTGATAATATTAAATTTTGGTGATTAAAGGTCAAGGAAATGGAGAGATAAAGGAGTCGTTTATATCTCCATTAGGGTCGGACTTAATGACGATTTTATTCGTTGTTAGCATTTATAATTTTTTATAAAATCCATTCCTGCCCTCAAAATTAAGTTTTTTGCCATTTTATAATAGTTAAAAATATAAAAAGTTTTTAAAATAAATTAT
>NW_019389272.1:0-4776 GCF_000671375.1 Centruroides sculpturatus
TTCCCGCCCCGTTCCAAAAATCAGGTTAATATCGAAGGTCTCCGATGGAGACCGTATCAGATATCAAGCTGATAAGAACAGAGTTAAAATGCTTTTAATAATAAATTCCAAAGAGAGTACATGTATGGGGTATAAAGTAGTGGAATAAACATGAGATGTATGTACATGTGATTATGTACAGCGCGACATGGGCACATAGCCAGTAGTGTATAATACAGTAAGGATAAATGTCGCGACATGGGCTCATAGCCTGCTAGTTTTTACAAGGGTTTTAAGAGAACATATGACTTACACGACACAATAAGGATAGATGTCGCGACATGGGCTCATAGCCTGCCAGTATTACAAGGGTTTAAAGGTACATGTGACTTACGCGACAAGTCATTAAGTAGACGTGCGTGAATGGTAGGTGATCATGGATTCAGTCCGTGCGGTTGTAACTGTTGGAGTCGGAGGTGCCGAGGTGAGTCCCGCTGATCGTGGGGTCTTGTTCTGTGTTGGTCATGGTGGTCGGAGGTGTGCCGGTTGGTGGTGGTCCTTCGCCGATGATGTTGGCCACGAGCGTTGGTTGCTGGTCTTCGGTGGCTGGGAGCAGAACGTCCGTAGTTTAGGTGTTGAACATATATTTCCCTACTCCAGCGGATACAGTCGCTCACCATGAGTTTGGCCATGGTCTTGGAGTATTTTCTTCCTATGCCTAACCGCTGGAGGACGGCGATGTTCCCGGGATCATATGCGCCCAAAGAACCAACCACAAACGCATCGCAATAGGTGTCGTATCCCATGTTTCGGAAGTGCTGCGCCAGGGGTGTGTATTTTTCAATCTTCTTGTCCCTGGCGGAGTTGAAAGCGTTGTGTCCGTTCTCAAATGGGATAACAACATCGATGATGGTGGCTGTCTTAGCGTTGTCATTTATAGCCATCAGATCCGGCCTACAATTTCCTTCGAATCCTGGTATGCGCTGATTACACTTGATGGTGAGATCTTCGTCGTTTACGGCTCGGCGGAGTCTATTGAGGACTGCGTTGTGCCGTTCGGTGGCGAGATGAAGATTGCGTGCGCAGTGATTTATTACATGGGCCAGCGTCTCCTGCTGAAATCCACAGTGGCGACAATTGGCAGGAAGCTGTCCAAAGCGGCGGAGACCATGAAGGGGTACCACACTGAGTCGGGCTCTGTGGATAAATCGCCAATCGGCGAAGGATGTGTAGAGCCCACTGCGTATAAAGTGGTTGCTGGCAGGATGTTGCGCCGTGAGTTGGAACGCCTTTCCCTGGTCAGGCTTCCGTAGGAGGCGATTCAGGAGGACGTTTTTCGCCATGTTTGTGAGGATTTTGGTGACTGACTGTCTGGGGATGATGTTCCCTGTTGTAGTGATGGCGATGGTGTCGTCGAAGACGGTCCATGTGATGTCAAGATGTTTCCGCAGGCGTCTTGTGGCTGAACGTAGGCGTGACCATGAGGACGAGATGTCGGCTGGGTCGACGCCAAACTCGCCTTCCATAGACCCATTGAGGTACGTGCACAAGTCCTCGAGTGAAGGGTCACGGCGGATACGTTTCCGGACTACACTTTGGAGTGACTTGATGGCGATGGAGCGTACCTTGTGGTCTCTAGATGTGAATAGGTGGGTGCCATGGGTGATCTGGCAGATGTCTGCCAGGGTGCCGCAGGGGGTGATGTTGGCTCCCCCGTGATCGTATGGTAAGTGAATCACTTCGGCACTGGCACGTTGAGGGAGGTTCAACCATCTTTTGGCACAGTTTTTAATGTGCCTGTCCAAGGTGCGTAGCCGCTTCTTGGGGTTGGAACCGAGTAAAAGGTGGAAGGTAAGCTTGGGCAACAACATAGTATTAATGGCATGGATCTTTTGCCAAGGGGCAAGTTTTGACTCATCCAGCTGCCGGATGTCCTTCTCCAAGTTGCTGATGACGTCCTCGGGAGTGTGGTGTGTGGAGAATCCTGTTGGTATGCCCAAATAGTCGTAGCTTCCGCTAGCCGACAGAGGTGGAATGTTGGTGCCTTGTAGATTAAAGATTTCATTGCCTATGCCGTGTTGTTTCCCTTTGACAGAGAGGGATGCGCATTTACCTGCATTAAAGCGCAAGCCTGCCCAAGCTGCCCAGTTGGTGATACAGTCAAGTTGTTTTTGCAGGCCCTCGGCGGTCGGACTTATGAGCACCAGATCATCCGCGTAGGCCAAGATGTCAATTGGCTCGCCTTCTAATGGGTAACCAAGCTGGAGATGTTGAATGTTTCGAACCGCAGTTTCAATGACGATGTTGAATAACAGGGGGCTCAATGGGCACCCCTGTTTGACCCCTGAGTGGATAGGTATATCGTCGGTGTACCCATTACTGGTGCGGATACGAGTGGAGCAGTTCTGCAGAAGGCTGGTAATGATATCCGTGCTTTCCTCATGTAGCTTACACCACTGTAAGCATTGAGAGATGGTGTCGTGGGGCACGGAGCCAAAGGCGTTGCTAATGTCTAGCCACGCAATATGGCATGATCTGTGCTTCCTCCTGGCATCTTGAATTATTGTTTGAAGGAGGAAGTTATGATCAAGACAGCCTTCATGTTGCAGAAACCCCTTCTGGGCGCTAGAAAGAATGTTGTTGCTTTGGCACCAGAGTAGGAGCCTGTTGGCTAAGCAGGCTGAGAAGATCTTGCCGAGAGTGTTAGAGAGGGCAATGGGCCTCCAGTTACTAACACTGCGGACATCACCCTTCTTGTGCAGCAATATTGTGTTGGATCTCTGCCAGCTCGGTGGGATAAATGAGGTGCGGAGCACAGCGTTAAAGACGCTGCTGAGGATTATCCCTTTCGGGTCAACCCTGGCCCAGTGATGGTATCGGAGACCATCTGGGCCGGGGGCAGTGTTGTGACATCGCCGAATTCGAGTGGCCACCTCTTCAGGAGTGAAAGGGCTGGCAAGTGGGTTGTTGGAGTCGAGATCCGTGCATGGAGGAGTTGCGGAAGGTGCCGACGAGTGATGATGTGAGTTATGGGCGTATGAACGTTTGAAATGGGTATAGAGTTCTTGCCCGTCAATGTGGCAGTAGTTGGGCTGCCCTTTAGTGATGCAATCGATGGCCTTCTTTCTGTTAAGTCTGTACAGTCTCTGGATACGTCTAGCGTCAGATGGGATGGAGGAGTAGGAGGGGGTATGGTCCCTCGGTTGGATGGTAGTCTCAGAGACTGAGCAGATGTTTTGTGCTAAGCTGACGAGGTCCTCGACCATGGCCTCAAGCATATCACCATCCGTGGCAACCTCAAAGCGGTGCTTCCAGTTAAGGACCCAACTGGGGATGGCCGACGGGTCTGCGGTGGAAGGCAGAGAGGTGGAATGCTGGTTGGTGCTCATGGGTTGGATAGGAGGCTGGTCGGAGTTAGAGATATGGTGGGCAGGGCTATCAACTGTGCGAGAGTTGTAGCTACCTGAGGTGCCTGAGCGGCCCTGAGGCGGGCTGCGGTGGTGACCATCATCTCGGACGTCAGAGGGTTGGCGCCTCCTAGGCCTTCTGTTGACGGCTGGAGGTTGGCTGGCCATTGGCGAGATGGGTGGACTTACTCCACGAGCAGCGATTTCGCTGTAAAGGGGAGCAGTATCGTTGGTGTAGCCCAGACCGGGGTTGGAAGGCCGGGAAGTTGGGCTGTAGTAACCTGAACCCTGGGGTGGCTGGGCCCTGGGTAGGTGGTCACCACTGGGCGAATTGCCCGTACTCCGTGGTCCAGCGTTCGTCATAGCGGCAGGTGAGGTATACTGAGATCCCATGTTTGTGCGGTTGTCGATGGTATGCTGGATGGAACGGGTGACCCTTCTGGCAGGAGGAGAAGGGGGATCAAGCGTCGGTGATGACATAGCGGAAGAGCATGATGATTGGTTGGTGGGTGCGGTAGGTGGAGTGGTATTCTGGCTCCCAAGCGTCCTGTGGTGGCTATTCCTCCGCCTGACCCGGATCCGCCTGATGCGGCGGTCGGTAGGTGGTGGCTGTGGAGGGGAGCAGGCGTCGATACTAGATCGGCAAGCCTCTGCTCTCCGCTGGTGAGCTTTCAGGGATTTCAGTTTTTCCATCACCAGACCGCAGGCACGGCACTCAAAGTGCAGGACAGTGTCGTGCTCTCGCTTCAAGTGCCTAACCAGCCCAGCATGATCTATATATTCACGTGGGATTGGTAGGCATAATTGGCAATGATGTGGCGGTTGTAACGGCACCAAGATTGTGGTAGTTGGCATACTTGGCCAAATGTGTAGTAAGGAAGGGGGGGAAGAAAGAGTGCGGAAATGCCCCCTGGGGTGCAAGGCAACCAACCAAGGAGGGGCGGGAAGGGGAAGAAAGTGGCAGAAGGGGTGCTTACGCAAAGCACCGAAAGGTCACCAACAAGCGTTGGCGCCGATAGGACAGTGTTGCCGGTCAAGCAGCGAATACACGGTGCGTTTAAACCGTGCAGGCCGCTCTTCCGGCGGAAGTAAGAAGAGAGTAGGAAAGAAAAAGAGCGTTCGGTAACTTACCCTATGGCCGGGGAGCAGATGGCTCGGAGTCCGGGCGGCGACCTGAAAAGAGAGTAACCAGCGGATTAATGATTAATCAAGCTGATAAGAACAGATACTACACATTTGATCTTAGCCATAAGGCCGAGAAGCGATAAAAAACACATCAAAGGCGCCGACGGGCCAAGTCTGGAAACGTACAATACACGTGTGGTGTGTCCAGGTGACGTCGATCGGCAAATATCCGTTAATACACACGAAAGAACGTCAGGAAACGATA
>NW_019389273.1:0-4804 GCF_000671375.1 Centruroides sculpturatus
TTATTACTATAATCTAGACATGTTAATACTTAAATATACTTGTATATTTAAAGATTGGGTCAAAATATACTTGTGGCCCAAAACTCCATGACTTCTTCCAATGTGGCCGAGAGAAACAAAAAGGTTGGACACCCCTGGTATAAATAAAACATTTTTGACATACTTTAACAGAAATAGTTTGTGAATAGTTTCTGATGCCTGACTTTCTTCAACCAATAAGTCGCAAGTCAAACTCGTAGCCAATCAGAGAAAAGCAGCATTAATTGTAGCTACATACTGTAATGTAAGAGATGTTTCTCAACTGCAATTTATGCTATCAAAATGTAGTCGCCGAGCTTTGAATTTTTAATTGACACTTCAGTCTGTAATTTGAGATAAATAATTTTCTCCCAAACGTATACGAGATAAACATGGAAAATATATTGAATTTCGGTTGAAAATGTAGAGGGAAACATTTCGAGATAAACATGGTTGAGATAGACAGGTTCAGCTGTATTTACATTAATTCCGAGGAACAGATATAAAAAATATTTTATAGTTTATCTTTATACATAAAAATATCTATAAAAATTATTGATCATTTATTTTTAAAAATTCAAAACTTGAACCTTCAAAAAGAAAAAGTATTTTTTTTTTTTTTGTAGAAATTGCCTGAAGAGACGTTTCTCTCATAAAGACGTGAAGTACTTGCACTAAAAGCGATATTTCTAACTTTTTCTTTTAAAGCAGTTCTTATTCTTAACTCAGAATGGTTGTTTGATCGATTTGACGTGATAATGCAATACAACACGATTATTTTGAAGTAAAGTACGCCTGTCGGCTTGAAATCATCATGAATGAAAATCCACAGAAAATGTACTTTATATATATACAGTAAAACCTGTCTATGGCGACCACCCACGGTTCCTTCAAAAAGTGGTCTTTTAGACAGGTGGTCGTCCAATACAGGTAGTCCTGTAATAACGTATTTCCGTACATATTTTGCGCACTTTTTTGCCATTTCTACTAAGCAAAACTCGAGATGAGTAAAAATTCGCTTATTTTTACTCAACTATAGAGCTATAGGCCTATTGGTATTGTAATTTATTCTTATCGGATAACCCGATTTACAGGAGTGGTCGTGATATTATAAGACAGATTTAATACCAATATTTTGATTAATACAATACTCGCATTTTCTCGATTATAACGCACACTTTTTTCCGACTTAATTAATTCGACTTGATTCTTTTCGTTCGCTCCTCGCGTAATACACGTGAGGAGCGAACGAATTCGCTCATCGGTGTATAACGTCATCGATATACAAGCACGTCCTATCTCTCCATCACTTTGGTTTTGGTAATCTTATTTCAACTTTAAAACTACTGCATTTTTTAATATTTTCTTAATTAAGTACTATAAGAAAAATTATTAATTAATAATAAAACGATTTTATTATTTTTTCTCATTATACGATTTCATTACATTCCGCGATTGTCATTGCGGAATCGAAAAAGGAAGGTTGCCTGTAAAACTGCATTAATGCGTTTATTGTTTTTTGAATATTTTCCGTGCGAAAATTACTTGGATATTCTTTTTCTAAAAATATCATGGAAATAAGGTAGGTTAATACAGAAACCATTTATCGCACATGTACTGTATATGAGCTTCAAAATAAATAAAAAAAAAATAAATTTTATCAAACGATGAGATCATCCGATTAATTGTATCGTGTACAATATTTTATATCCCTAACGAAAATATTGTAGGTCTACGGTAAAATAAATTTCGTTTTCCCACAGTTAAACTTCGCCACTAATTGCCGTTGTGATAAACCATTTTCACTTTCTCTGATAATTTTAACACGATCTAACGGCAGCGCTTTGCATTTCTTTCATTTTTCGGACATTTTCCAACAAACTGAAATGAATTTCTTTTGTTGCTAGACTAATTTATTAACACCTGCACCTAATTTCGAGGATGAGAGAAGTGCCCGGGTGGGTTCGAACGAGAGTTTAGACTAATTCATTATATTAGAAGGGGAAACGTCGTTGAGATGGTTTCGAACAATAGTTTAGACCAGATACGTTCCGAAAGTGGTCGCTTATTACAGGTGTTTTATGTTGTTTCGGACCAAAAATCGATGCCTGCGGTCGCGTTATGCAGGTAGTCGTTTAATACAGGTAACTTATACGAAGACTCTATGGATAAACTATTCCGTGCCAGAAATTTTTGCCCGTTTTGACAGGTGCCCGTCGAATACGGGTGGTCGCCTAAGCAGTTTTCACTGTATATGCTTAATTTGTCAGAATTATGCACCCATTTTACGCAAAATGAGTTCGAGTGAATTTGTTGAACTTTATTTTAATTAAAATTTTAAATTACACCCAAATTCTGTTTTTAGACTGTACAGTAGATACGTTCTCGGAAAATCCGTACGAAAACACAGTCCGTATGGAAAAATAAAACATTAATTCCAGACCTTACAAACCAGTAAAAATAATACGATAAACTAATTAATATAATAGAATGTATTTCAACAAAAAAATTAACCTACCGCCCCGGGATCGAATTCGGGTGAACTCCCAGGATTTTTTTATGGGTGACTCTTCTCAGACGTATCGGGTTACATCCCTCACCATCCAACGCCTTCATTACGGGCCTCCAGAAATGGGGTATAAAAAAAGCCCTCTTAGTTCTGCATTTTAATTCTTTCCGCCTTGTGCGGAAAGAATTAAAATGCAAATTCTAGGAATATTTTGTTTATAATGTATACATATTTTCCCTTACAAATTAAAATCAAATGTAGATTCGCAAAAAGGCAAATGTATTGAAACGTGTTAGATCAAAATCGTATGAAAACATTTTTAATTAAGTGCAAGTATTAACAATTAATTTTTGTCGTATATTAGACGTGATTTACTTTAAACTTAACGCTGTAATAAGTAAAAAGTCATTTCTTTCGCTAAAATATTAGTTTTTATTGTTTTGACATATAAAAACTTGTCTAAATGTAACATCAGAACCCTTATTTTACATGCGCAATACAGGCCGATCTATATTTAACTTTCGGTTTCAATGTAACTGCTTCTTGCGATTTAAACTTGATGCGACATTAAATTGCAGTATTATTTTTACATTAAAAAACTTGAAATAGGAACATTTTCACAAATTTCAGTCTGTGGATATGCAGTCTAATGTTATGTGCCTACATAATCCAGAAAATCATTCCGAATGGCATACTAAAATTTTGTTCGATATGGTTAAATGATTTCAAAATGATCAACGAACTCATACAAACAACAAACTCGCAACATAAATGTTGCTTTATTATATAGATTGCATGGTTATTCGTTTTCCTTCTAGTCACAGACACACACACATTATACATTATATATATACAATATATATAAATCCAGTAACATCAGCCGAAACAGGTGATGTTAGCAAGGTCATTCAACAAAGACTCAGGACACGAAGTCTCCAAAATCAAAATTTCGTCTTATATAATTATACATATATATATACACACACACGAAAATGATACACAGTCAAACCTCGGATTTTGAACATAATTCGTCCCTAAAAGTTGTTCTAAAACCGAAAATTTTCCCATAACAATACAGAATGGATTAATCAGTTCCTAACTCCCAAAATAAATTACAATTACAATATATTAAATAGAATATTAAATAAAACAAATCATTAACAGACAGTATGTATGCAGAGTATTTTTTAAATATTTTTACATACGATAATGATATTGATAAAAGTACAAAAACATTTCTTAAATTAGGAACATAATCACAATTATGTAAACCAAATTGAAACCATGTTAAATGTCAAGTAGATTCTAAAAAATTATTTAAATTTGATAAATGCTATAAAAATTAAGTAAGATCTTGTTCAATGTAAATTTTTGCTTTCTTGGTTAGATCAGGCATGGCCAACATACGGCCCGCGGGCCAGATCCGGCCCGTCTAATGAATTTATGTTGCCCGTGATCAATCTTTGAATATTAGCTACTAAAGTCCGAATAGCTGGATGTAAAATCCTGACGCCTAAAAAAACTCACGTAAGTACAGTGTAGAGTGTTGATAAAGCATGATAATGTGAAAAATTTATCTGCAATCTCTACAATTCAGTCTCTACAGGGTGACACCACAATGAGATCTCCCACCACCTCAAAATCTTAGGCAGCCTCTGGTTTGACCCATGGAAAAAGTTTTCTTTCCAATTCGGCCCGGGGGCAAAAACTGTTGGCCACTCCTGGGTTAGGTCCATTCCTAATGCCACCAATCTGACTCTTAAATCAGCANACACACACGAAAATGATACACAGTCAAACCTCGGATTTTGAACATAATTCGTCCCTAAAAGTTGTTCTAAAACCGAAAATTTTCCCATAACAATACAGAATGGATTAATCAGTTCCTAACTCCCAAAATAAATTACAATTACAATATATTAAATAGAATATTAAATAAAACAAATCATTAACAGACAGTATGTATGCAGAGTATTTTTTAAATATTTTTACATACGATAATGATATTGATAAAAGTACAAAAACATTTCTTAAATTAGGAACATAATCACAATTATGTAAACCAAATTGAAACCATGTTAAATGTCAAGTAGATTCTAAAAAATTATTTAAATTTGATAAATGCTATAAAAATTAAGTAAGATCTTGTTCAATGTAAATTTTTGCTTTCTTGAATGATAAATGGTTAGATCAGGCATGGCCAACATACGGCCCGCGGGCCAGATCCGGCCCGTCTAATGAATTTATGTTGCCCGTGATCAATCTTTGAATATTAGC
>NW_019389274.1:0-1447 GCF_000671375.1 Centruroides sculpturatus
TTCAAATTAATATAAAAATAACTTAAAATTAAAATCTGTTTATTTTTGGTTGTGTGTTCACCTTTCCCTATTTACTCTGTGTTAAAATGACCTCGTTTAACACTGTTTTGTTCAGCGCTTTGTCATCTAGGAATGTATCCCCCCGCATTAAGCGGGGTATTACTGTACTTGCATATTTGAAAAAAAATTGTATCTAAATTTTAATGTCTACATTTTATTATTTTTTCAATAATCTTTCATAAGATTACTTTATTATTTTTTAGCTATTTTTTTAAATTTCAAAATCTGATATTATATTTTAATTATCCAAATTTTATAGGTGATTTTGATGGAACTGTGGGCAGAGAAAACAGCCATGGTGTCGACTTGAATCGAAATTTTCCAGATCAGTTTCATTTAACTTTAATTAATAAAAAACAGGAACCTGAAACTGTAGCAGTTATGACATGGATTAAAAGCTATCCTTTTGTGTTGTCAGCAAATTTGCATGGTGGTTCATTAGTGGCAAATTATCCTTATGATGACAATCCAACAAATACAGATAAAGTTTATAGTAAAAGTCCTGATGATAAAGTTTTTATAGAACTTGCATCTGCATTTTCAAATGTAAGTATTAAATAAATATTTATTTTGACAAATTAACATCAACTAAATATAAATTTCTTTATACTTATATCTCATTTAAATTATCTGTGAAATTTATTGACAGCATATTGTAATTTGATTTTGTCTTGTATTTTTTAGATTTTTATTTAGATCAGGGAATTGTAGCTACATTTAAAACCAATTACATAAGGCGATCATTACAATGGGTTTGAAATAAAACCGATGATGAATCTATGGACGTCAAGGAGGCATGGAAACTCTTCACAGTTTTGGACTGCATTAATCTAATAAACTAATCCATCAGAGAAATAAAACTGACGACATTAAATGGTTGTTGGAAAAAAATATGGCTGGAATTAATTTAAAGTAAAAATTTGACTGAGACAGCAGAAAACAGAATGGATGCGGTAGTAGAAATTGATAAGTCTCTAGGAGGAGAAGGTTTTGTTGATATGACTGCACAAGATATCCAAGAATTACTGGTGGAAGAAGAAATTGATGAAGCAGATTTGGTAGAAATGATATCTGGAATCCATGATAACTCAGAGGATGATAGCACAGATGAAGACAAAGAAGTTAAAAAGTTTACTCTACAAAGCATAAAGAAAGGCCTCGGATTAGCCGAACAGTTAGAGTCATATTTCTTAAATGAAGATCCTTCAAATGAAAGGAGCACAAAGTTCAAAAGAGAACTTCATAAGTGCTTTGCACCATATAAAGAAATTTATACAGATCTTTTATCTAAAAGCAAGCAATGTAAAATAACCTTTTTTTTGTTCAAAAGATAGCATATAGATATGAACATAATGCAGAAAAATGCTCAGAGAATAAGGATATCTTG
>NW_019389274.1:3062-4895 GCF_000671375.1 Centruroides sculpturatus
GTTCGTTAACAAAATACCCGTTTATTCCGTACATTTATACATAGTTAATAATTGGAATACAAATCCCTCTCGGGTTCAATCCGTATAGTTCATAAAGTAACGGCAAAGTATAAAATAGTCGCGACCCTACCCGCGAGGTTCGAATATTCGAGAGAGAGCTTACACATCATCGCGTGTAGGATAAATACCTCTAGTTATACAGGATGGTGATTTCAGGACGATCTTGGAGTCCGAATCCCAGGCTCGTTAAAATAGTTCGTGAGTCGACGTAAGTCAGCAAATCGTAGAATAGTTCTATCGAGGATGGAGGAGAGGCAGGTAATCCACACACACACACACAGTACAGAACAATAACCTTTTTCCCCCTGTGTCGTCATCGCACTTGTCTTTTATATGGGGGCTCTGTTTTCGAGATGTCCCCCATGTACGTCACAGGTGATGATCTTCTTTGACCAATGATGGGCGAAGTGACAAACTTATGACACAACAGTTAACTCATCTTCTACAGGGAAGTATTGTCGTGGGAACGGAGTTTTTATGAGCGATTTTTATGAGAAAATTTGTCGGTTGTTTTTCCCTTTTTGTGTTAACCCTAACTTTTAATCTAATGAATAAAAATATTCGAATCTTAAATCCGGGCCCTCACACATGCAGTTTTAAATGAACCATTCTCAATACTTTTTGATCACAGTAGTATGCTTATATATGTGTATTTGTGAAGATATTGTTAGACTAGATGTTGCTTGTCAGAGAGATTAGTAAAAACAAGTTAGACTCATGTAACTGGTTATATAACAAAGAAACAAAGAATACATAAAGATTACACTGTCTTGACTCATGGAAGGTCAGCGCTGAAAAGGGGAGAGTGAAACAAGGTCACCGTCTCTAACGGCTCCCCGAGGGGTCAACAGCACTACCTACCTTTTATTACATAACGGAAGAACATTTACAAAACATCGTGACACAATGCATTGTACGTAACGATGTCGTATAACATTTGACAATAATTTTGATTATTGATTCTAACAGATATATCTGTTCTAACTTTTATATTCATTCACTAGTGACTTCATTTTATATTGTAAAGTTTTGTACTTGTTCTTTTGTTTTAAATATTAACAGAACTGCACTCCTGGTGACAAACAGTTCATTTGAAAATACTGTTATGTTTATTGCATGGTAGCTACATCCACAGTGAGTGCTCAGGTACTGTTCCCATGATGCCTCAGCACTGATTGCAATCTGGTGGACTCACCAATAATATTTTACATTTCAAATACAATACATATTACATCTCAAATACAATACATATTACAAATACTACAATATGAAGTTTATTTTATAATATACAGGTTACCCCCATATAACATGGCACTTCTATAGCATGGGTTCACTCTAACACGGTTTGGGAATTGGGTAAAATCATTGTACAACATAAAATGTAATAAAGGGTGCGTTCTTTTATACCTCCACATAACTCCACGAGAGCAATCTAATTGTTTTCATGGCTACTTTGAATGCTCTTTCAACAAATAATCCGTTGAATGGTTAAATTATACAATTTGGACCTGTTTTTGTCTCTAAAAGCTCATTTTAGATTTATAGATTTCTCCATACGATACTATTGATAGTGTGGGCGCCACCATCTTTCTTTCATCATCGTTGCTAAATGCCTACAAACAGCAGTGCACTCCCGTTGCAGAGCGACCGCTATTAACGAACGCACCCACAAACTGTTACCAGTTGATGATGCTCATGCTGAGATCATCATATAAAATGAATAATCCTCTGGTAAAATATTTACTTAAATAATAAATAAGTATTTTACCTATG
>NW_019389275.1:0-5171 GCF_000671375.1 Centruroides sculpturatus
AAAAGTGAAATATAGGGACACACACATCCATTTATATATATAGATAGATAGATAGATATAGATATAGATATAGATATATAATCATGTATAGATACAGGATTATAAATAAATATCACAGACAAAACAAACAATGTTTTTTGTGTGTCATATTCTTTTAGGGTTTTAATAGTGAGGACGCGATAAAAACAAAAATTTGTCTCTATGACATCATACAACGTAACCGTCCCAACTGCGATCAAAAAGTTATGAATTCTTATTCAGAGCACAATATAGTTGTATCGAATAAGCGGACTTATCCTAAAATTTATGTACAGACAATGCAAACAATACAAACAATGTTGTAAAAAAAAGTTATTCAAAAATTTTCCTTTAGGGTCTTTA
This sequence comes from Centruroides sculpturatus, assembly GCF_000671375.1. Classification (NCBI taxonomy): domain Eukaryota; kingdom Metazoa; phylum Arthropoda; class Arachnida; order Scorpiones; family Buthidae; genus Centruroides; species Centruroides sculpturatus. The sequence continues at coordinate 382 of NW_019389275.1, forward strand.
CAAGAAAAGTAACACGCATTGACATTCTGCATGTTTGAATTTGAAAAGGACATGTGTTGTTTATTTATTCAGAATGAGAAAAATATTTATATTATAATAATTACTCTAAATAATTCTTATTTCAGTAATGTTGGGCACAATAAGATTAGTAGCATATAGCTTATTTTTCAACAGTAACAAACTTCATTGAACAATTCATTAACTAAAACACAGATTGAAAAATTAATATTAATGATGCAAAGTAATCTTACACATACAAAATAACGGAGCACCTTCTACTGACAGTTTGGTATTAAGAAATTTTAAATATTGAAGTTGCCTCCTACTAAAAAAATTATTATTTCGGCTTGCCTTAATCTGCTTTACAAAATATTGTACTTGCGTAATGTAACTTCTGTATTAACAGAAAAATTACTTATAACGAATAGATAAAATACTTAAAATCTTGTACAGTACTTCCACATTTTTCAATTTTTATAAGTCTACATCTAGCTTCATTAACTCTGAGTTGAACTGTTAAAAATTTAAACTATAAACTTAATAAAAATAACATTTTAAATTATCAAAATAACCATATCTTTTTTCAGGAAGAGTTCGTAAGACATTCATTTATTAAAAAGATATATTGAACTATTAGAACAGTGGTTCTTAACCTTTTAGTGATGAGGGACCATTTATCAAAATTTTTGTCTTGCCATGGACCACGAGCTGTTTAGCAGTAATATAGGTTCGTATAAGGTTGTTCTATAAATTAAACACGTATAAATTTATTCGGAACCAAGAGCATTATATTATTTGCGAAAGCGTTACATTAATTATATTATTTTAGTGCGATTTTTGTGACTGCATACTGTTCACCAACTGCTGAATTCTTGGTTCAGTTCTACTCTAAGCCAAACGTGTATCGGCACTGGCACATGTTAATTTTAGTTATCAAAAGCACTGAGAATTTTTGCTCGCATAAATATGTGGTCCAAAATAAAGTTAGATACTGTAAAGCAATTTCTCGAATTTTAGGGAAAGCAATAGGTTTTCGGCTCCAAAAATCTTTAAGATTAATTTCTGTCTTAAATGCATCATTGCAGTTACTATCATGATGCATTTCAATTAACTCTTCTTGTATTCCATTCTGCACCTCAGAAATGTTGAATATGAAAGGATGGCGGATCAGTTTCCGAATACCTTTGTCCTTGCAGTCAGGAAAATAGCGATTACATTCATTTTTCAAGTTTTGCAAATGGAATGTAATGTTCTTTTGCATTTGTTTTTTAATCTCAGCACACTGTCTGTCAATCAATAATTGGGTTCAATGTATCAAACGCAGAAAAATTCTCTCTTTCGACTTTGCTGATCCACAGGTCGATTTTACCGATAAACGCACTGATTTTATCTTCAAATGCAAATATATTGCTAGTGCCTTCCAATTTCATATTTCCTGACCGCCCAGTCAGATATCGGCTCTAACCTTGATGTACCACGCATTTTCATCAACTCGTCGTCATTTATTTAATAATTTACGGATGACTTCATGGACCACTTCGGGTGCTTCCAGGGACCANTGGATTAGAGCGATAGAGGAAAGAGAAAGGGAAGAGTAAAGACGAGCGCTTAAAAAGAAGGATAGTCAGGGTCAGACCCTCAGATGTGCGAGGATTTTCCAACGATAGACGTGTACGTATGCTGATCTTTGTAATTATAAATTGTGAATACATGTGACTAATATTATTTTATTTTTTATTTTGTGCATGTTAAAAGTTATAAATAAATATAAACAAACAACACTAACTCTATAACATTAACTCTAAATACCAAAATGATTAGTTTACTGTGTTTTTGTTGTTTATAACAAATTTATTGTTGTTTTATTTATTTATTCTAGTTTGCATTTTTACTTCGCTTTCTGATAGAAGTTAGAAACTTTTTTGTTTTTAAATGGTTAAAGGTTAGAGTTTATCATATATATAAAGTTTATTTTGTATGAATATTTACGGTAAATTTAACTGTTTTACAAATTTGATTTGTTTGCTAAAAACAGAACAAATGGTACTCTACCACTGGGATTTACTTTTTACTGAAAACTTGCCTCTATTTATGTCTCAGACACGTAAAAATTCCGAAATAACTCCATGTGACGAACTCGTTGCTTATACACCAACCCAAGAGCAGCATTTACTGATGTTTTGTCTTTTGTTTCTGGTGGCTACTTGTAATGTATTTAAGGTTGAACGTCAATTAGTTGAAATATAACAGTATTTGTTTGTTTGTTTTTTATTTTGAAGGCCATTCTGTAGTATTATTATTTTAAGACATGCAGATAGTAATTTTGAAATATATGTTTCTAATAAATGAAATATATGTTAGTCTCGTTTATAATGATATGTTTGTAGAAAATAACAAAAAATGGATTGATTTTTTTCGGCTTTTATATATAAAACAAAAAGTATGGCGATCTTTCGAATAATCACCCAAAAGGTTTTTACATTTTTTGATTTAGGACACTTTGAAACATCGTAGAAATGCAAAATTGGGGGAATTTTTGTATGTATAAATGATAATCTGTGTGGAACGAATTTGTCTACTTTATTTGAAGCATAATTGCATCAGTGATTTTTCTTGAAATTTTCTGAACTTTTGTGCAGTGGTTTGATTATTGAGGGCAAAAGTATTATTATTATTAAATTATTGAGAGTTTTTTGGTATAATTTTATTTTAAATTATGCTTAATAATTACTTTAATGCAATGGTTGAAATTGCATGTTATTAACCAGCCTCAAAATTCACGGGTGAGATTTTAACGCCAACTTCATGTAATTTTCAACATTTAATTTTTTTTTCTCAAAACTCTGAACACATGTTTCAACCAACTGTGACAGAATAGCGTGACCAGATTACACGTATTTTAATTTTTAAAAAATATATGAAATTATTCAAACTTTAAGACACCATTAAAAATAAATATTGCATTATAGTGGAAACTTTTTTTACTTTACTGCATAAGTTGGCGACCCCACAGAAAACTCGTCGCGACCCCCTTCTGGGTCGCGACCCATAGGTTGGGAACCCGTGTATTACAGCCTACTGTTATATGGCCCACACATAGAATGAGAAACAATTAATAAAACTATTATTTGAGTTACTGTAATAATTTATATAGTTCTTCATATTTGTCTTAATATGTGTTTATTTATATATTCTTTATATTTCTTAATTACAAAAGATTCGAATATAAACATCAGAAGTACACAGATCTGAATGCTTCAGCAACAATTTTCACAGTAAACTTACGCTCAAAGTTTACTGTGAAAATTCTCGTAATAAAGGTGTTCAAGCTTAAATTGAACGAATTATAATTATAATCCAATATTTAATTACAACGTATAGAATATAATAATGTTACATGGTAACCGATTTTACTGTATTCTGAATTTATATCCGGAATCCCACAGCAAGTAATAATATCAATATTTGGGACAATTTCTACACTATTCTGAGTCATCTGAAAAAAAAAATTTACTGGTGATTATTGTGTTGACTCAGTGTCAACATAATCATCATTTTCAATAATTCTTGTTTCATTATTTATAATACTAAAAAAATAAAAAAATTACCACATATAAATAATTTATAATGATATTAAACAAAATATTTTTCAAACTAATAACTGGTACTTATAGAAATAATTTCAACTATATCAACTATATATATATGTTATGGACAAAGTAATTAATATGGGCATTATTCATAATGCCCGGTCATTATGAATAAGGACCAACAAAATCGGGCATTGTAAAATATTTCAATAATTTATCAAATTGACCGGTCATTATCAATACTGCTATCATCTAGTCGGGCAAAGTAATATTAATGCGTCAAAGAGTGATCATCCAAAATATGCTAGCCAATCAGCACTCGAATCTGAGTTGAGCGTGCGTGTTGCGTATTGTACCGAATTTGGGGCGGTCGCGTCTGTTTGTGCTTTTGATGGATTCCTCGAGGAGGGCTGCTGCCAGCAGGCCGCGTATTGTTTAACGTCACTAGATATTGATACACGTGGTTCTTGAACACAAGTATCAATAACTAGTTTGTATCAATATCTAGTGACGTTAACAAATTGGCGGCCTGCCGGCGGCTTTCCTCCGGGAGGAATCTGTCGGGAGTACAAACAGTTGTGACTGCCGCCATTACGGTGCACATAGGTAAAATTTTACCATTTAACTAATATAGTTAATAGTTCGTAGTTTTAAAAAATTACATGTTTTTTTAAACACTTTGAAATAATTCACAAAAAATAAATATTTTTAAATGAAATAAGTAAAGTTTTTTAGTCAAATTAAAATGTCGAACAATTTAAAATTCAGTACTAAACGCAATACACAACTCAACACGATACAATCAGCAAATCAGAGTGCCAATTGCCTAGCGTATGTTGGATGACCACTTTTCAACGTATTATTATCAAGTTGCCGGACTACGTGATAGCAGTATTCATAATGACCGGTCAATTTGATGAATTAATGAATATTTATCACAGTGCGTGCCGTTTTTGGTCATTATTCATAGTGACCGGGCCAATGTTCCTTCTAAGCTGCGCGGCTGCGCGGCCGCGCACTAGAATTTTTGTGCCGCACATGATCATGCACACCGATTTAAATTGTTGTTTACTTATTTCTCACTCTGTCTGCAACATGATTATTGCTACATATATTTCAATTAAATACATTAAATCATTGACAAGAGATAATATTTTGTATAAAAGAATGTTTTAAAATTAAACAATTTACACCTGTATC
>NW_019389275.1:5874-7159 GCF_000671375.1 Centruroides sculpturatus
AAAAAATAATGGGTGGACCATCAAAAATTCGGCAATTTACGACCAATGTTCCCTCTAAGCTGGGCGGCCGCGCTGCCGCGCACTGCTCAAATAGTTGCTGCGCAGGCGAGCATGCACACCGATTTGAATTGTTGTTTACTTATTTCTCACTCTGTCTGCAACATGATTATTGCTACGTATATTTCAATTAAATACATTAAATCATTGACAAGAGATAATATTTTGTATAAAAGTATGTTTTAAAATTAATTTTAATCTCTACTTTATAATTAATTATTTTAATTTTTATAGAAAAAAATAAGTTTTTATATATATATGATCAGAAAAATTTTTTGCTCAGAATCTGCTCAGCAAAATTTTTTTTCCTCAGAGAAGTATATGTTTTGCTCATCGACAAAAAAATTAGAGGGAACACTGGACCGGGCATTATGAATAATGCTCGATTAATCACTTTGTCCATAACATATACATACACGATAACAAAATATAGATAATATTAATTAAATATAGATAATATCAACTTGTTACAGTAGGTGTACAGATGGGTCTACGGATTAAATTAAGCACAGGTCTATCTACCCTAATAAAAACATCTGTATTCACATATGAATAATAAATGTTATCCAGTTATATGAATTTATTTGTTTGACAAGAAATGTAAGTCATTTATAATTGTTAAAACTATATGAGAAAACATTTAAATTATATAAATAATGTCAAAAAAACCTTAAATGAATTATTAGTATTACAATCAATCGGTCTTAACTTTGTTTTTGTTTAAATGCGAGTTTGATCATATTTTACTATAATCACTAATTTACTACTTTAATATAATCAAGTGAGCAACCAAATAATATAAAACCAATATTCTTTAATAAACATTTATATTAGTTAATGATGGTAAAATGTCTTACAATAGATTTTGGTGGTGTAAATAAATGTATTAGTACTCACGTTTCTGTGCAGCTAGTATGTTATTTATTATAAGAAATAATTTCTATCGAAATTTTTATATATCTGCACTGCCACTAAAATTAACATTGGTATATTTTATTAAATATTTTTCTCTCAAGTATCTGTCTCTTTGCACATTCTATTTTTTCTCTGCCACCTCTGCTCTAATTAAGAAAATTAATTCTGATTCTTACTAGTTTTTTAATTCTTTCAAATAACTTTGGTACATACCTCAGTTTAAAGAATTTTTTTTAATCCGTTGATTTTGTTTGTTTGTTATATTCTAATTTTTCAATCTATTTATTCAAGAACCGTTTACATAATCAATTAT
>NW_019389276.1:0-4989 GCF_000671375.1 Centruroides sculpturatus
AATACTTAACAGCCAGGAAAGTAAAACAAAATGAATATTGAAAAGTTAGTAGGAAAAAATAAAAATATAGTTTGTAGAGAAATCAAATGGGAAGATATAGCGATGTTGAATAAGCTTTGGATTAGTAACATCTGTGGAAAAATTGTGGGCCTCACTGTTACTGTTCCTTCCACAAACGTTGCAAAAGAAACCTGCATATTAATGGGCCAGCACTAAAATGCACCATAAAGAAGAATTTGTTACTGAGAAGTATCAGCAATGAGACAGAACAACACTTGTATTTTCATGCAATGCCTGCTCATACTTATGTGCTTAAACACAAAAGTTCTAAAAGATTTAAATTCCTGAAGGGATGTATTATAGTTTTTGCTGTGTTAATATTCAAATTTGAAAGTATGCAGTCTTTCTTTTTTCCATCATTGCACCTCTTCATCCCTCATCTTTCCATCTTTGACTCACTCAATGCTTTCCTGAAAGATTATGATGTAACATAGCCTGAGGATTTCCTACTTTTTGTGAAAACTGTTTTTATATTTGATTTCTCATAGGTTTCCATTCAAAATGTCCTGAAGATCCTTACATAACAATATTATTTTCCTTTTATTAATGACTATCAATTTTGCAAGCATAATCTCTTAATCTCTCTCTCAACAATAAACAAGCTTAATATTCAGAATGCAGTTCCGAAAACACAGTCAAACTTAGTTAATTGAAAGTTTAAAGGGGGTGCAAAATAATTTGAATTGACCAATTTTATTGATAATTATTAAGATAAGATAATTGTTGGACAAGAGAAATGTTTAAATGATATAAATTGCAAGAATATCATGCTAATTTTGACATCTTCTCTGTTCTGTCATGATTTTGTAACCATATTAAAAATCACTAGAAACACCCGACAACAAAGGTCACTAATTAGTGGCGATATCACACTTTCTTTTTATTCCTTTTTCTACTTTGTTAATTACTTTAACTTTTCTCTCCAAAGTTAAAAAATTATTGTATGATCCACACTTCAGACATGATACAATACAGTAAGAATAGGCAACTAAACTACAGTACACTGCTATTCCAAAGTACTATACAGTACACTAAACGATTAGAGATAATCACTAGTATCTAAAACCTAGCTTGTGACATAATGTAGTGAAAATTTTGAACATTCTGGAAATTTCAAACAAATTAAATATTTAACAACGATAGGTCTCCTACTGTATTTTATCCATTATACTGTATATAGCTTGTCAATAAACCAAAATTAGGACATAAAAGCAGAAAGGATGACTGCAAGACAAGCAAGAATTCCAAGAAAACAGATATTATGCAATGGTAAAATTCTAGTAATTTTCAAAATATAAAGTTACTCCTGCTTCAAATTATCTAAAAATTAGAAAAAATTTTGAATTAAACAGCTAATTTTAACATTGCATGTAATAGGATACTGAAAGGAAATTTTTAAAATATGAAACATTCAAAAATTTGAATTAACTAAATTCAAATTAAACAAGTTCAACTGTACTGCTTTTTTTTTCTTTTGAAAGACATGTACAGTTGAACTCTTACAGTTGATCCTTGACCTTCAGCTTTCTACTTTTGTGAAAAATAAGTATAGGAAAAATTTTGACCTTAACTGGAATTGAGGTTAAATCTAATAACTAATTTATGAAGATTTAATAATAATAGTGTTTATGGAAGATTAGAAAACCAGGAAACGACTTATCCACTTACTAGTATTGTATATTTTCTCCTACTATCATTAACTTTGATATACAGTTCAATATAATTACATTTAAACAAAACAAAATTCAATGACATCGCACGAATCTTACCAGAAGTAACGATATCGGTCTTTGGTTCTTCTTCTTCAATGTTACTATTTCCATTCATGTTCTGCACCACTACTAGATGGTCTGGTAAGCTAGTTGGAGCTGCCATTGAAATAAGTCCTCCAGGTATTGATGCATTCTGATTTACCATTGCGGCAGTCCCCATAGTTAGCAGATTACCTAAAGTACTTGGCTGTGAACATGATACCAGACTATCCTGAAATAAAACATTTACAGAGATTGAGGAATTCCAATTATTAACAACATACAAATTTTATATGAGTAATTATTCTGTACACTTACCATTACATTTGGTTTAGTCCTCAAACAAATATATTTTAATATTATCTGTGTTTAAAAAATTAAACACAATCATCATTTTTAAGCAAATCTCTGGTATTTTCTTCTCCTTATTCATTATTGACAATTTAAACCTGCAATAAAATAATAGCAATATCTTGATTCTGAAATATAAAAGTCTGATGAATGAATCATAAATTTCACAGAACAAATGAAAAATAACTGTGAAAACAAATATGATTTCTATAAAATTCGTATTGTTTTATTGATTCCACACTCAAGCTAATATTACTTTTGAATAATATACAGTACTTACAAACTAACAAAACTATAAATAGGAATGTAGCAAGTACAAACACCAGTATCAAATCTGTGGGCGAGTACTCTGACTCCTGCAACAACTCCTACCATTTGCTGACTATCAAACATTCAAGTATTTTAAGTTTTGGTTGAAATAAAAAGATGTTAATTTTCTCAAAATTATCAATTTTTGGACATCATATAAGTTTAAGTACATAAACATTGCTTGTTTTTTCAATACCTACCCATTCCCCAGATCTGAAAGCGATCCCGACTTAAAATTGCAATTTTTTTTAATAAAATGCAGAAGTGGAGCTTTACATTGGATACTTTTTTAGTACCTCAGAATAACCATGTGTTTGAGCTCTTCTTGTGAGAGCCAAACATATCTAAAAGGCAGATTACTTTCAGACCTTAATTAAATTAATCAATAATTAGCTTTATTAGAAAGCCTGGAAATAATTCTTCTTTCTGATATATTTGGTTATTAAAATCAGTCTATGTTTCTAAGATTAGAAATAAAGATACAAGTAAATCAATACACTATTTTTTCTGAAAATCTAGATTTTGATATTTATTATTATGTTCTTTTCAGTTTTCTCATCTTCAAAATACAAAAAAAATTTGATAATACAGTTGTCCCTTGATAATCCGACAGGTATGGGACCAAAGGTGTGTCAGATTACCAAAAGTGTCCGGATTACCGAAAATAATTACATATTTCGCATTGTTTTGCTAGCAGTAACTTACAATATTCTCTACTCCAACTGTTCGAACAGAACTGCTCACATAAAACACACGANAGTACATTACTTTCTAATCATCGTAATACTAGTTCACATAATAACGGAGATATCGGACTCCCCATTGGAACCCCTCTTTCGTGTAAATGTGTTCCCTTCAAATACAAAAAACGAAGTATAACAAATTAGGTGTGCAAGCTCTAAAATGTGTTGGTGATACTTCGTTGGATTATTAATGTTAGTAATAAGGAAGCCTCTCAGCTCGCAAAAGCAAGGCGGTAATTTTATAGATGGAAATAAAGATTTAAAATCCATCATGGTCATATCTTCGTTATCTTCAAGGTTAATGTTTCTGAGCTTGTCCACCAGTTGAACAGAGTTATTAATAGCATATGGGTAATCTTGAATCCTTGGTCAAATAAATTTAACCAGTTGTTTCTCAATTGCAAAAGTAGGGGATACGCATTTCTCTATAACAGGACTTATAAGGCAGTCAGGCTTATGAGTTTTGCCAAAAGCAAAGATTCTCGGTGTACTTGGTGCTTGTACTACAGAGTTATGCATTCATAAATAGTGAGCTAAAGGGGTTGAAGAGAATAAAATGTGTGGTAAATATTAATTTATTAAGATTTTTAATAACTTTGTAAGAACTTGGAATGCTTCTGAATTGTGTTATTTATTTCTTTCCTTTCCCCTTTTTAATTAAAAAAAAACTGATACTCAAATTCAGTAAAAAAATTATTTTGTCAAAATTTTTGTTTGATACTCTGAAGACAACACCCAAAAATATTAAGCATTGAAATCTATATTTCTCAAAAACTTTTGATTTACTTAAAACATGTTAGAAGGATTCAAGATACAATAAATAGTACTTAACTGCTACTACATAGAATTGAAGATTATTATTTATGATTGAACAGAAGTGAGAAAAATCATTTGGCTATCAAAGAAAAACTATAAAAACTGAATAGATGGAATGTATTAAAAAGTTGATGTCATGCACACATACAGTAGTGAATAATCACTTTTATAGCTTAAAGTTTCTTATGTAATTCAAATTAATGTGTTTTTTATTATTTCTTTTCTGTCATAGCAATTGAAATTGCCATTAGTTTATATATTTTTAAATAGAATGACTCTTAAGTTATGGCCACATCTATATAACAATACTGTGGACAGTGTTTTGTTATCTCATTACAAATCATTTTTGTAAACAGAGAGAATGATTTTGATATACAGTGCATTGACATGAAAATCTCAATACATCCATTGGTTTCAGTACAGTATGTTTGTTTTGTACCATATACACCATGACAGCTTTTCACACAACATTTCAACAAACCACTTTATCTAGTAAACATGGATGCAGCTCCAGTTGCTTAAAGTGTGTCCACACCTAAGGAATGCTTCATACTACATCATTCTTTGATACCCTTTGTTGAAAAACTGATAAGCAATGCATCAGTGGCAAACTATTTCACAAACCTTCAAACTGACATCAAATGTTGCTGAGTCCTTTCCCACATCCAAACTGGTTTATCAAGTGGTAACAGCATGATGTTTGTTATGTTGTTACATAGATGTAGACAGCTTAAGGATAAATTTTGGCAGTCTTAAAAGTACTTGGGATAAAATATATTTAAAATAATCAAACACCTTAGTATTTCCAGCAATGAAGTATTTAATAAAATAAAAAATAAAACGTTTTCGACTATATTTAATAGTCTTCCTCAGTTAAGCCACTTTAAAATGAAAATAAACATAAAATAGAACACAAGCAATACAACAGTTTAAAAAATTGAAATTAATTACAACAAAAT
>NW_019389277.1:0-4774 GCF_000671375.1 Centruroides sculpturatus
TCGCCAACTAACTGTTTGGAATGTTTAGAATGTCCATCCGAAAGTCCGAGCATTGAGTTCAATGGTCGTAGACTTGACAAAATTTAGAAAAAAACAACATAAAAAAATGTAACATTATTTTAGAAGAAAACAGCATCGCGTGAGATACGAGCGAAAGTTCTTCTAATTCTAGTGCTTTCATCAAATTGTTATTAAGATTCGGGAATAATTTAATTTCACTCAAATTTTTATTTCTTAATGAAATTATATTAGTTTCATAACATTAATATCAACGGCAAAGTTCTCGTAAATATATTCTTTGTAAAGTAAGTACCGTCTATATAATACTTATGTTTTTATTTGGTCTAATGTGAAGAACGAAGCTACTTGAGGAGCAATTCGAGAAAAAATGGAAAAAATATGACATACTGTAATGTATTATGTAACATGTTCGTTAAAAACACACACAAACGTGTATAAATAAAAAATACAAGGAAGCAAACCCTATGTAAAGATATGTGAGAACTGAATTTAGTACAATGAAAAAAGAAAAAGCTTTTGTTGACCAAGCAAACATTTCTTCTCTATAACCTCTCGCTTCCTGTACATGGTTTTAAAAATTCTCAGTAAACATACCTTATGTTAAAAAGGCACACTGGGCTTTTAAATGCCTTTACCACGTGTAAAAAAAAACATACTACGGCTGTTATCAAAATCAAGCAATAGCCTATTATATATATTTATATTTACTAAAAATACAAATGACACAAGTCATTAAATGTAAAATAATAATGTGGGTTTAGAATTAAATAGAATTTGTGTATAGTCCTGGATAGTAGCTAAGCAGATAGAAGAGAGCGACAGTAATAATGTCATGGCGAAAATTTTAGTTTTATTCGCTTTTATATGGTTTTATTAAACTAAAAAATTTCAAAATCCTTATAGTTTGTAGGGATTTCAAACCCGACGTAGATATGACCTACAATTTCGTGGGCGATGGGCCACCCACCGAATTCTTTCGACATGCTGTTAATGTAATCTTTACATAAAGTTGTTTGATTTGCGTAAATTTGAGCTTTTGTTATCCTGAGCAACATTTCGAATGAAAATCATTCGTTTGGATGCAATTTTTTTCTAAGAAGCGATAAAAGTAAGGGATGGAACCCCATAAGTTTGACCTATTGACCAGCAAGTATCGCCAGCACCTCACTGATAAGGAGAAAGACTTAAGTTTAAAATGGTAAATATATAATCAATTTATTCAAAATATCGACGATTGCTTAAGTACGATTTTTATCAATTTCCTTACAAGTAACATTCTTTGTTATACCAAGTTTAATAAGTGAAGATAGCAATGAGTAGATAACACTTATTATTTATAAATGAAATATATATANGCAAAACAATAACATTGTTATTTTATGAATCGTTTTTTGAAATATTTTACAAACATATAGTTTATTTTATTCTGGTCATTAATTTTTATTTAATTTCTGCAATTATTTCCATTGAAACTCTACCTACACTCATAAATACTTAATACGCATTTTTTTAAATTCATATTTTTATTAAAAAAAATAAGAACTGAGACGAGTCTTTCTGGTATATTAAACCATTTGTATCTGGTATATTAAACTATTTGTGGACACCACTGATAGTTGGAAGGCTTTAAAAATATTTAATTAGAACATATTGTATGTTGATTTGCATATACAAATGGTTTAATATACCAGAAAGACTCCGTTCTCACACTTTTAGTAAAAAGAATTTTAAAAAATGTGTATTAAGTATTTATGTGTGTAGGTAGAGTTTCAATAGTTCGTGCCTGAACAATGGGCTAGCCACCATGCAGTGTTTTAGATTTTCTTCGTGTGTCTCTCACCTAAACAGAATCCACTTTTCACAAAGGAAGTCCTGCTATAAATTACACCAATGGTAGATCATCCATGTGTTTTGTTGCCTTACTCCATCAATCCACTGACACAATTCTTAATGCAGACATTTTAATCTTTTGTGAATAAAGTTACATTTTACCTTTGTATATATGGAAACTTTTGGGAGACTCTGTAGATTGAATTTGATTCTATATTTACCATTTCTCATAATTCACGCAAAACGTCGACGACTGCTAAAATACGATTTTTATCAAATTCCTAACAACTAACATTCTTTGTTATACCAAGTTTAATAAGTGAAAACACAGCAATGAGTAAATAATACTTATTTATCATTTGTAAAATAGTATATTATATATATATATATATCTGATATAGAAATTTCAGTAACCATTGAAACTATTTTGTGTTTATGAAAAATTTCGAAATGAGTGAATTTATTTACTTTAATTACAGTGTTCTTCTTGATATTAAATAGTCCTCCAATGGATATAAGAATTAGAGTTCTTTCGAATCTCTTCATAAAATTTAAGATCTGAAAAATAATATAACTTAAATACCATTATTAATTTACAAGAAGTAAATGAAATTAAATACTTCCAATTTGTATTTAAGACGAAATGAGACAGATGACAAGTTATTGCATCTATTGAAATCGCTATAAATCTGAATACAAGAGAAGAACACAATTCGTAAAATTATAAACAAAACTCCGAAAAATATAAAAACTTCATAAAAACAACTACAAACACAACTAAGTCTTGAAACCTCACAAGAAATCAAAATACAGGAAAAAAACGTAGTGAATGAGAATATCGAAACTATGACACGAAATATAAGATTTGTGTGAAACAAAATCGCAATTGATGGGAGGAAACATGTATAATAAATAAGACATGCATAACAGATCGGTTAAACAAGCTCTGTACTCGAATGTAATTCTTGAATATACTCCCACATTTCCCAACGTCTCTGAATGACTTTTTCAATATCACGAAAGTTTCTTTTTTCTTCAATAACTCAAATTATCAAAGAGTTTAATTTCTCAAAACAAGTTATTATCAAAGCAAACAGAATAATGCTAACGAGATAAAAGTACAATAAAATGCAATACGGCATATAATATACAACACAGAATTTACGTGAAAAAATGATTTTAAACTTTGGTGAAGTTGAGAAACAGGGATAAAGAAAGAAATCGACGTATAACAGTTCAATACTTATTACAGTGTTACATATTACGAACACTGCTAAGCGTAAATTAAATATTGTGTTTGAGTGTTCGTGTTGGACACAAATGAAAATATCAGGGTTCAGAAACTTTCTTTGCTTGAAAAATTTAAACACGAAAAAATGAAGATTGTGTTCATAATTAACATCAAAATATAAATTACATTTACTGAAAGCCATTTTAATTAAGTATTGTTTGCAGACGAATTAAATTTCAAGTGTTTGCAATAACCACAAGAAATACATTAGAATAAAGGAAAACTTCTACCATTTTCTGGTATAAGTTGTAAAATCTGTTATTCGTATTAATTTTATAGGGATTACTTTATTGATAAATTCGATTTCATCAGTCGAAAAATTGTTTCGATTAAACAAGTGATACCCATTTTAATAATTATCTTCTTGTTCAAGTTTAAGAAGGAAGCTCACACTTCCTTATCCGTGGCCGAGCAAATAAAAGCACTGTACTTGCAATTTGTCGTGGATTTACACTTCACCAACTTCTGGTACTCATCGAAAGTTCGTATATAGTTAATCAGGTCCTTCCCTAATCTTTCCATATATGGTCTCGATTTTTATCTATTCAACTCCGTTCTCGAAATTAAGGAACAGACGGACAGACGACAGCGGAAATTTATAGGAATAAAATATTTTTAAATTGTAGCTCGATTAAAAAAAAATGTTTGTACAATTAGCTTGAATAACTACAATGAAACACTTGTGCGTTAATATCATGGAGCTGGTAAACGACGACATTGGCACTTGTCCTACGACAATATTATTACACAGCCTCCTGGATATGAGCAATACTGTTAATTGATTAAACTGTATATATTTCTCGATTCTGATTAATAATACATTAGCCTCCAAACAACTATTTATGTATATTAGAGTAAGAATAACCTGCTATAGTTGTACTAAATTTGTAAGTAATTTTTTCTTAAGCATATCTGGATAAGGTCCAGCATTTATACGGTCTAAAAATCTTTTATACATATAAACAACGCATGTAAAATATGTAATTAAATAAATATTACTAATTATTATATTGAAATATATCTTTATTTGGAAACAGGTACATTGAACATATCAACTACAGAGTATTATGTCTCGAAGCTGTTCTCAGATTCAGAAGACCAGAAAATACGGAGTAAAGGGAACTCGCCATCTGAAATATTTCAAAATATCAATATAATATAAAAAAAATATTTCAAATATATCAATTAATATTATAAAATTAGTTTAAATATACCTTAATCGGAAATTTCTTGGTGACGTTGA
The DNA here is from genome assembly GCF_000671375.1 of Centruroides sculpturatus. Lineage (NCBI taxonomy): Eukaryota > Metazoa > Arthropoda > Arachnida > Scorpiones > Buthidae > Centruroides > Centruroides sculpturatus. The sequence continues at coordinate 4,386 of NW_019389277.1, forward strand.
AGTAATCATTAGCAGATAAGCATAGAGACACTTTACCAAATCTCTTCATAAAATTCAGCATCTGCACAATAACTTATTGCTATTATTATATTAAAATCACAGAGACATTATGTAAATTTATCCGTAAATATAACAGATTCAAAATATTTGACCTTTAATTTCTGTTCTAAACTCAGATCGCAATTAGCAAATCTTCTTATATCTTGAAAGGATGTTTGCATCTGAAAGAGAAAAACAAAGCAAAAACATTTCATCAAATGTATACATTAAATTAAGTTTTTATTTTCATAAAACCTCTTACTTTTGACGTGGAAACAGACATCACAAATCCAACTAAAATACAGCCGAAACTTATTACAACACAAATTAAAAAAACAAAGATTTTCAAT
>NW_019389278.1:0-4763 GCF_000671375.1 Centruroides sculpturatus
AAATATATTTAAATATTTCTATAGAAAATCTGCTGCCATCTCGTGAATTACAGAAAAACTAATTTTCTACACTTACTGTTTCTACGAAGAAATAACCTACTGTTTTTTCATATTAAAACGTTAAAATTGAGATTACTTTGAAAGACAATAGCATTTAAATATAATTTTACTGCATAAAATAAATACAGGAAGTTGTTAAAATAATAATTTTTGGTATCTCATCTTCAAATATGGTAAATTTACAATAAAAATAAATGATTTTATTTAATGTTTTATAAAACATCTGTATAATAACTTAAGGATTTGGCGAAAATAATAATAATAATAAAATATTAAGGTATTGAAACGTTACAACAATTAATTATATTAAATTGAATATAAAAATGTATTCTAATTTTCGTAAGCATTTGGAAGAACTCCTTTGATAATAAGAATACCTCCTAAGGTTACATAACGTGACATATGTTTGGATTCTGTTCCTTTTGGAAGACGTAAACTATACCGAAATTGCTTTATAATAGTTCTTTCATCAAGTTCTTTACTTACTTTTGCATTTACCTGTAATAAAAATTAAGTTATTTCTAATGAAATCTTAAAATCTTGAATGTATGATAACGTACTGTACCATTAAATGTTCGTTTACTATGTCCACAGTTATTTCTTCAGTGGTATATTGACTCAAGTCGATTTCAATATGAAGTAAATTTCCTCTGGAATAATTAGTAACTAATTTATCTATTGCTTCGTCCCACTGAAGTGTGGATGACATTTTTACTTTATCATTGAAATCAATATCAGCAGAATTTTTCGTTTCGTGTTTCACTGGTGATTTTGGAGATGTCCTTATAGAGATTGAAGATAGTTTTGAATCCATTCTTGCAGATTTTTCACCTGAAGTATTATGTAATTGAATTTTAGGACTCGTAGGAATTTCCATTGAATTTACGACAGAATCGTTTTTCTTGTTTGTTTCGAGTGATGGAAGTCTATCTGGAATTGTTGATCCAGTACGTATTGTTGCTGAAGATACAGAACCTGTTGTTATAGTTTTATCTACAGAAGTGTTAGCTGGTGGAGTGAATTTTTCGTATTTCATTGAACTACTTCTCGCAGAAACTCCAGAAGGCAAATTCATTCTTTTAGTTATTTGTTTAGGAGTGATTATTTGTCCAGTTCTCTCTGTATCTGATGAAATATAAGTCTCTGCATCTTTTCTATTTGAAGAATCCTTAAAAGAAGAATGAAAACTTGTAAGAGTTGAAGATGGAAATGTTACTTTCTTCTGACTTTCTTCAGAAAGCGATTGAACCTTTCTTGATGTCCCTCTTCCAACGCTAGAAAAATGACTGGATATAAGACTTCTGATTTCGTCAATCTCTTCTTTCATTTTTTTTCTTTGAGTCTGTATCAGATCTTTAATTCTTACGAATTGATTTTCAAAATGCGTTAAATTAGAGAAAGGAGTTTTAAGTTGAGATCTATAATTATAAAATATATAAATTTTTGGAAAAATTGTGAATGTAACTTTATTAAAATTAATAATATTTCTACCTATTTCCAGGTTCGTCAGATGCAAATGAGTCGAAATGCAATCTTCTCGTTATTGGAGTATAAGGGGATTCTGATATTTGTGTAGAATCTTTAAGAGGGTCACGTCTTTCTCTATGTTTTTCATCGTCCAGATATGAACCTCCTTGGTCTGGAATCCTTCTATTAACGAAACAAAATAAAATTTGTCTCGTAAAGTAATGTTTAATGTTTTATTAAAATAATTTTAAAATTTATGATAAATTATGTTAGAAATACTGTATTAAGAAATGTCAACTGAATGGGAAAAAGAGTTTTTTAAATTAAAAATTTCCTTTTAGAAAATAAAAACCGCCAAAGAACTAATGTATCTTTTAAAATGGTCTCAGATAAAAACAATAGAAAGATAATGCAATAAAAATAAACAATAAAAATGTATATTTAGTGTATAGTCTTCAGTAAATTTGTAAAATAACTTCTAACCCAAAAACCATCTACTTTAAACTGAAGGATATAACCGAAATTCATGCTTAATAAAGTAGATCGGCCAAAAAAGGTTTCTTGTGTTAGTTATCCTGTAGACAAAAGGGCAATTGCCAGGGGGATTTCATCAACATAGAACTCCAACTCGATCTTTTATATATAAAAAAAGTATTTTTCCCAAAATAATCCCCCAAAGAAAATGTCTGAAGATAGGGCTTATAACTCAAACTTGCCTCTGCGCCCATGAAACTATAACGCGCCATTGCTTGGTGTCCAAGTGAAAACACTCCCAACAGATATGATAAGTCCTCAAATTAGAAGACTACACAGAAGCTTAATAACCATTAAATTTCAAACAGAAAATTTTAATCAAAATATCAACTAATTTAATAAGCTACTAATTTCATATAGGCCTACAGTATATAACGAAGTTCCGTGCCAATATTTTATAGATAGATTATAAAGTCAAAAATAAGCTTAAAATCCTGTATAAACTGTTTTCAAAATCCGCTTCGTTTTCGACTTAAAAATCAAAGTACTTTTCAAATTTCCTGTCAAAATATTAACACTAAAGCTTTTAAGTTTTAAAAGCATTTTCTCCCTTTTTTTTGTGCTGCTGTTGACGGATTGAAGTAAGTAAATATTTTCTAAGTAAACCCTACTGTAATAGACGTAAACAGTCTTATCCACGGATTTTACAGTAACCATTCGCTTTATAGGAAAAAAAAGACAGAAAAATAGTTGGAAACTTTCAATAGCACTTCATTTTTTTTCACAGAATTTACAAAAACTCAAAATGTCCTCCGCGGACACTAACACATAATTGTTTTTTTGAGGTTCAGATTTTGAAAACAAATCGTTTTTTTAGAGGAATTTAAGCTTATTTTCGACCCTAGAACGTACAGTCGACCCCCCTATAACACTGTTGATTTTTCCGTTTTATATGAATTCCATGTTGTACGAGTCACTTAGACGTGAGCCGTTCACAGCCCGGCAACACGTATTTGTAAAATCTAAGTGACTCGTATAACATGGAATTCATATAAAACGGAAAAATCAACAGTGTTATAGGGGGGTCGACTGTATCTCTAAAATATCGTTACACCCTGTATATACAAAATTTTAAATTTATATATAATAAATAATAAATACCTCGGATCCCATTTTATATCAGTATCTTTGCCACTAAATCCAGCCATATATTTTGTTAAAAGTAATTAGATTTCAGTTACCATATAATGTATTGTTCATATTGACAATACATTGCTTAACAATAAAATATATAAAATCAGATATTATTATTATTACAATATCTGATTATTTGGCATATCTAATTTTATCTATTTATATCTAATTATAACAGGATAATATCGATCAGAAGACAATTAATTTGATAAATATTTAATAAATTAGACGTGGATTTGTAGAGGAACATATTCTCTCAAATTAATTGCTTGTATCAATATAATAATTGATTTCCTTTAGAATAATTACGAACTTACTGAGTTTGGTTAAGTTATATCTGTAGAAACGTCTTTATCTAACGTCGAATCTATTGTTGGAGATTTTCTTGGATGTAATGGAGTTTTGAGAATTGTTTTTATTTCTTTAGCAATCTCACTAGTTTCTGAAGTATCTTCTTTTGCAGTACTTTTATCTGTTGAAATATCTATAAAACTTATCGCTTGTAATTTTGAAAGTTCTGAACGCTTCGAAATTTCATTCGTACTAGCAGATGCTTCTGAGATTGTCCCTTCTTCTACAGAAATTCCGGAAGATATTATTTTCGATATTGACCCGGTATCGGTATTTGAAGTAGTATGTGTGCCTTAGGAAAGTTGATGTATATGGAACTAGTCAATACATTTGTTTGATCTTTACTTAATTTGTATTGATTATCCAGATACGAACCTCCATAAACCGGACGTTTTCTACGAAAAAATAAATAGTTAAGATATAGTAAAGATGTATGTCTTTTAAATAATATTAATTTTATAAGTAATACTGCTTTAAAAGTTTAATATATCTAAATATAAGCAATAATTAATCATTTGTATATTAAAAAATAATTGTGTTATTATTAGCGAATTATATACACAACAAAAATTAATATTTCTTAGAGTCAAAGTCAACTGAAATGAACAATTAACATAATGAAAAGAGGTGTTAGGATTAGTTGTAGGTTGTAGTAATTATTATTATTATTATTTTATTATTATTCAGCTGTTGTTATCGAAATAAAACTCTGTGAAAAACCGTCATATTAATCTTTACTAATTGCTGTAGAATAGGAATTTACAAATTATGGTAAATTAATAATGGTGATTATAATATAAAAATATTCGGATTCTGTGTTGAGGCCTTTGGCGACGTCACGGCATTTAATGCTTAGTTTTAAATAAAAATATAATTACATTTTCATTATATTTTTCTGTGTCCTTCCTTCAATGTTTTTCAATTTTTTTAAAAACTTCTTTTACATGTAATTGTACAGCGCTGTATAATTGTACAAGGCGCCATTGTTTGACGAACACGCGAAATAAAACATAGCGAAAATGGGAAATGGGAAATAAAACTTAGAAAAATGGACTGCCAAGGGGAAGCAAGTCAAAAAAGGTTGGAAACCGCTGTTGTATTGTATATGTGTGTACGCACATATACACCACAAATGTACACACTACTACTAAACTAATTACATGACTGTTTAAGTGAATTTCATTACAGAACACAAAAAGATAAAAATAAATATATAT
>NW_019389279.1:0-4787 GCF_000671375.1 Centruroides sculpturatus
GATATAATTGTTTTTGACTTTATATGATAGACTCATGAAATGTTTTATTACTTTTATCTTAACTTTGAGAAAAAAGCATAATAATATTTCGGTTATAATTTACAGAAATAATCTGCTATTATTTTTCTATATAACCGACATATTTTTGTTATTTGTACCAGAATATTTAAAGGAATACTTAGGCCTATATTTATCTATAGACATCGCCTTGTAATAATAAAATAAAGTAAATATATTAAATTCTAACCTAAAGAAGCCAAAAATATCATTAAATGTAAATAGTCTACTTATCGTAAAAGACCTCTCTATATCTATAAAATATTAGAGATTTCTAATCATAAATCATTGTTTTGCTATTTATATTTTGTGAAGTGATGTATCAAACTACTTTAGTATTTCACGATATTTTTAAGTACTTCCGTTCGTTACTTAATTTTATTAGGGTCACTGCAGAAACATATCCTACTCCTACTGTATTAAATATACCGAATGTTAGGAAAAAACATGCAAATGTCTTTAAAAAGATCAACCTTATTAAGTTTCTTTAAGTATATTCTATAATTAACTTCTTCTATTTTATTTTATTTCACTTTTTAAGTGGTTAACTAGTTGTAGAATTTTATGCAGGTAGTCACATTTAGTACAGTACATAGAATTGTTTTATATTAATATTGCTATAGTTAGTTTAGAAAATTTTAAATATTTTACAGTATATATATATATATATATATTTTCTATTTCAGTNTTGCCAAATGGCATCTTTCCGGATAAAAACTTTAATCCAGTTCAGTAAATAAAACAAAGCTCCTTACAGCTTAATCGTATGTACTGAATTAGTAATCTTGTTAACAACTATTGTAAAATACTGGCGATAATATCAAAAATTAAAGATGGGTAAGCAAAGTATTTTTATAAATAACGTTGCTTTGTTCAATTCAGAAGAGAACAAAGTATAGCAAGATCGGAAATGATTTCTAAAACATGTCATTGCATATACTTGGCTTCATTTGAACCTATTTAAAAAATAAATAAAATGATTAACGTGAATAACGTGAATAACGTATAATAAATAAACATGAAATTACGTACAATTTTACACTTTTCATTCTATTTCTTTTGGCATGGGCTTTAAAGAAGTTCAAATTAAATATTACGTAGGCAAATTTCCAAATTGCTGTAACTTTTATCTACCAGTTGGGAATTACTAATGATTATACGAACCATAATCGTAGCAAAATGTTTTTTAAAATCAACTCTCTTTTCCATTTTTAACCTCTCGGTGAGATAACGGAACTTAAGACGAAAGTTATAAATAATATTCTTCTCTTCTTTAATGGAAAAGTTATCTTTAGTAAATAAATGACTTTCATAAGCTATGAACCGTGAAGACTTTGCAGAATATCCGATGTCTTTTGCCTAAGAGTATGTAAATGTCAAATCACTTTTCTGTGAATAGATTATATTAAAATCGATTTAAATAATAAAAATTGTTTCAAAAGTTTCTTTTTATATTTACTGTTAATTTATTTTATGAAAAAGATTTAGAATATTTATCAGATTTCAACAATGTAGGGCTACCGCTGTTATGCTTAGCCTACTCTGATATTATATGTATTATTAGATAAAGTTTACTATGAGAAAATCCGAGAAATAACTTTAAAAATTCTAGTATAAAAAAATTAAAAAGAATGAGAATATTGGTTACGATTTAAGATTAAAGTAAAATGATATAAACTTTAAGCACTGCGAAACACAATAAGTAAATGTGAATGATATAGGCTACAGGCCTACTTCAAACTAAAATCAGTATCAAACATTTAAGTTTATTAGATTTTTGTTTATGAACTTTATATAATTTATAAACTATAATAATTGTGCATTTTAACTGTAGTTTATAGTTTGAAGCATTCATTTCATATAATTTACGCAGATTTCATATTTATTAAGTTCTGTGATAAGCATATTAATTAAGAATAGCGATGATAAAGATCCTTTATCAAGATTCATTTATCTCCATTAGTTCTTGCCACTTTACTAATTAAATTCATGGAATTATTTTAATCCTACTTTGGAACCATTTAGAAAAATTTAACCTTGGCAAGTATAATTTACTAACATTAGCTCATTTGATCCTGTTGTAGGTTTGAAAATAATTGAAATTTCAATTCAAGTTCCTTATTATTTTAGATAATAATATTCATATAAATGTTTTAAAGTTTAAATAAAACCTAATTACATATTTTTAATTGTAATATAATCTAATTTTAGCTTCATGTTTGTTTTTTTAAACTTGAACACTTTTTAAAGGTAGTATACAGTATCATATTTCTTGGACTCTCTTTCCATTTTACAATTGTACTGATAAAATTTTAAAAAGATAAAGATTGTAAACACTTCAAATAGAAAAAAATAATTATTTTTATTGCTGTACAATTGCCAGTGATTAGGCTTCATATTTTAATACTAGAAATACTTTGCACTTAAATGAAATCTGATACAATGTAAACATTACTGTAATTGAAACTGTTAAAAAGAAATATTGTTAGGTGCGAAGCCAATGGATGTTATCCAACATAATTGAGATTGCTTTTTCGAGATCAACGTCCTTAATCTATCACGAATTAATAGTCTAAACACTGAGAGATTGTTTTTCAAGATAATTGAAAGATTGATTAAGAATTCAAGCCACAACTCTGAAATCATATTCAAACAAATTTAATTAATTAACTTCTTACAAAGCATTAAATCAATAGATCATTGAAGCAATATGAGAGCGATAACTGTATAAAATGCTGTAAAATATATTTTCTTTTTATAAAAGACAAAGTAAATATTTTAAAGTGAAAATTTCTTTTGGTTGATACTTCAATTCTCGTAAGGAACGAACTCAATCCCATTTACAGTGACTATTAATCGTTTACAGATTATAAATATAAATTGTCGAGGCTTTTTAGAAATAATTTTTATATTAAGCTAAATAAAAATTCTTACTACAGTTAGTAGATTTTATCCACATATTTTTGCAGCTATTTTTTAATCGAAATAAAAAAATGAAAAGTATATATATATATATATATATATCTGCGTGTGTGTAAATTTAAATAAAAATTACATAGTAACCTTGAAAATGTGACAACACAAATTGACGTCATAAAATCACAAAACGAAGTGTAAAGCGTTTCACGTACTGTAAGCTCCAGTATTTATTTTTGTTCTTACTTTAAATAAGTTCTACTAAAAACTGCACTTACGNGGCAGATTTGGGTATTAAAGACACATTCCTCTGACGTTTTTCTGATAAACATTATCCGAATATATTATTCGATTATATTCGAATTACTTCAGTTACCTAACCTTACCTAATCGAAATGATGATATATGCGGTATTACGTTTACTTTTATTTTAAAGTAACAAAGCTGACTGCATTGTTATTCGGGGTGCTGCAACACCATAAGCACCCTCTGGACACTATATTTCGTAGATAAAAGTTATACATTTACATGTTTCAAAAACTTGGAAATTTTCACCCTTTTTTCTCTATGGGCACTAAGAGAACCTTTATTCAAGACCATCGTGTTTGGCCACACCACAAGAAGGAAGCTGAATGGTGAGAAAGGAGACGCCGACATCTCGATTTATCCGGCCATATATACATGGAGACGGGCCCAAATCCCACATATATGTACTGTACATATATGTGCAATTCGGGCCCATCAGTCCCTGTTCATCAAATACAGACACATAATATGGTGTGTGTATATGGTGTAATTTGATGAAGAGAACTATTGCAGTTTAGCGATATAACATATATTTAATAATTACGTAAACAGACAATTTACAATAACTATTTACAATTTAAATTCATCTCTCGATGTACTATACAATGTTACTCTGAAGACGGACAGCAATCCAGCCCCAGAATGCAAGAAGACAATAAGAAATGAAATAATAATAATAAATAATAGCAGAAATTTAAACAGTTAAATTCATTTTGGCCCTAAATATATCCTTCATATACATCTTTAAAACGAAATATGTAAGGAAATTAAATACATAAATTACATATAGTTTTTTTATTTTCTCAGCAATTTGATATAGTGATAATTCCAATTTTGCATATTATAATTAGAAATTGCACCAATTTTGTTTTTTTTTTTAAGAACATTATTTATTTGTTTAGTTATATACAATTAAAGTATATTTTACAAAAAAGTTTGCTTATTTATTTCGATTCATATGGTATACTTGTTTATTACAGTCTCAGAACTATGGCGAATACATAAACACAGAGGCAACTTTTGAATTTGAAAATAAAACCTGTTAATTATATATTAAAAAAATTTAAATTTAAAATTATCAGAATGTTAATTTTCACATATGACATACGGACTGGAAATTTTGTCCGTTAAATCGAGTCTTTATTATACTTAGATTTTTTTTGTTTAGAAGCTAATTTTTGACAGAATAATTATAATGCAAAGCTGGAACACATTACAATACACATTACACAATACACATTACAAGTAAGAACGATTTGCATATATCATTCCATATAGAGTCAATCTCGTAAGTTATAAATAAATTAATTGTTAATCTGTTTATATTTAATAATTGTATATGATTACCAACTCCGACGAACGACTAAATAGATTATTTTTGTGATAGTTAAAGTCCTTTTTTTGCATTAAAAATCAGCGAAAAATTGCATTTTCGACTTCCTAATTGGTACTCGCAGAAGTATAGAATGCTTCGGGGTCTAATTCGACCATGTTTAAGTTATTTAGAT
>NW_019389280.1:0-4756 GCF_000671375.1 Centruroides sculpturatus
AAATGCAACGAATAACTACATTTTGTAGCTGACTCTTCGTGCATTTTATTTTACAAAAATTAAAAAGTAGTGTGAAGTTTCCAACGTACTGTACAATACATCAAATTTTTTAGAGCTTGAATTTTACATTTTCATGAAAGATTTTTTTGCATTTTTTACAAAAGAACAATAAAAAAAGTTCGAAAATCTTACAAAAATCTACGAAAAATCCCAGATAATTACAAAACCCAATAGAAAATTCTAGAAAATTACAAAAATCAACAAAAACTTCCAGGAAATTGTCCTAAAAAGAACAATAAAAAACAAATTTCAGAAAATTACAAAAAAATTAAATAAATAAAATTTAAAAAATTATTTGTAAATTTTATTAAACACATAAATTATCGATAAATTAGCACTAGAACCCTAAACTTTACTCATGTTTGAAGACATTAAATAGTGAATTTCAATTGTATTTTTATTAAATAAAAGTAAAAAAATACAAAAAAAAATTTGGCGAATAAACTTAGCTGTATTTATTAAGTAACTCTTGTTACATTTTATTTTACAAAAATTTAAAAAGTAGTGTGACGTATTCAAAGCGCTACACCCCGAGGAATTTAACAGTAATCAAAACTGTGAAGAATATTGTTTAAAATAAGTAAAGATCAATAACCACCCTTAGAAAACCAATGCTTTCGTGTTCAACCAAGCAGAAACGAAACACAAATGCTTGCAACGTGTCAACACTTCAACCTTTGTGATAAACACTCGGTGCAATTTCGATCTTTTTGACCAATATCAAATAAGTTTATTGAACGTGTAGGGATGAAGGGGAGAAGACATTTTCTTAACTGCTCTTGTAACGTTTTGCAATTCAAAGCATCGATGAAAGAGTGTACTTCCTCTTTTTTTGTGTTTGTGGAGGGGAGGTAAACTTTGTAACTGAATTTTCTGAAATGGAAATATTTTTAAAGGTGTCCTCGTTTTACTGAATGGTGCATTGTAATTTATTGGTTTTGTGGTGTTAGAGGGTATGAGTTTCTGTTTGAGAGCAGGTTGTGCGTTATAGGTATGATATTTGGTTACGGTTCATTGGTTTGGTGTTACGTTTTGGGTTGATGTTAAGTTATGGTATATGTTAAAGGTTATGGTTTAGGTTATCAGGTTGTAGTATTTGTTTAAGGATGGGGAGTGTTATATCAGATTAAGGGTATTAGGTTGTAACATACGTTTAAGGTTAGTGAGTATGGTTTTAGACTATGATGTAATTAGAGAATATGTTATCAAATTATGGTATAAATTTATCGTTAACGAGTATCGTGTCATATTGTGATTTACGTTTATAGTTATAGCTATGGTATAAGACTATGGTAACTGTTTATGGTTCAAGTGATAGTGTATACGTACGATTAATAAGTAAAGTTTAAATTATGGCATATTTTAATGATTAAAATTAAGTTAACGAATAGGTGTCCGATTATAGTGTTTATAATTCGTAATAAGTTATGGTATATGTTTATGGTTAATGACATAGTTTTAGAGTATGATATATATGTATGGTCAGCAATTATGGTAGACTGTTATACTTAACAAATATAATTAGGAGATATTTTTACTGTTAACGAGTGGATACATGCTTATAGTCAATTAGCACGGTTTCAGGTTATGTTTATAGTAATGAGGTTATACTATAAGTTTATAGAATTAAATTGTATGTATAGTTAACAAGCATCGTGTCAAGTTATGTTATAGGTTTATGGCTAATGGAGCTCCCATTAAGTTACATTATCCAATTATGATTAAGGAGCAAGGATATATGTTTATAGCTAATATATATGTTATCAACTTGCAACATACATTTTGCTTCACAATGATAGTATGATACACGTATGTGATTATGGTGTATTATGAAGTTATGGATAACAAGTAGATCATCACATAAAGGCAACAAGTATATATTATAATATTATTGTATATAGCCTGATATTTACGTATAGAATGAGTAATATTTTATGAAAGAATAAAAGTAAATTAGAGTTATAGACCGAGTCCATATTTGTAGAAATAAGTAGGCTGTTATATTTATATAGCAACCTACATAACGTATTGATTAATTATAGTTAGTGACAGGAAAAATGTATAAAAGTAGGACATACGAGAATAATTTTAGCGAATTTAATGCTTCAGAAATTAATTTATATTCAGCATTAAGAGTATAAATTCTTCCAAAATTCAAGAAAAACTTTAAATGTTTGCATATGTTAGAGATAATATCATGCCTTCTATACACCAGAAAACGTTGCCAAAATCGAAAATTTCAAATCAGATTCTCATCTAAATAGCACATATATCAGAATATAATCTTAAGGCAGTAAAATATAAAGGCAAAGTTAAGAAAAAAGTCAATTTTTTAGAATTATAGCCTTGATAATATCGTGCATTGTCATCAGTTAGATAGCATCTCCGTTCAATTACACATCAGTTGGGTGCGGTCAAGTAAATCCCAGCAGGTACCGAATAGGATATTGGTCAAATCCTTAATACCACCAAACCATAGGCTCGAACTGCTGATTTAAAGAGCACGGACGTGAAAAAAAGTCTAACCTTGATCCCCCCTACCGAGTCTGTTACTATCCACAACTACGAGTGTGGAGCATTAAAACGACCTTCGGGCCACACAGGGTTGCGAATATATTCGATTTTTTCGCGTAAGAACTTCACCCCAAAGGCTGGAGAACTTCATACTCTTCTTCAAACAACATTTCACCAACGTACGTATATATCTTTCACTTTGAGGATGTTTCGTTGATGGGCACTGACAGACAAACAAGTCGACTAGATCTGGATTCTATCCACTTGTAAGTGCTGTAAAAGTGATGCTACACAGTTTAAACATATAAAAAAGTGTAAAATGCATAAGTGTTTTATCTGCAGTTTGCTTAATTCTTCGTGTATAAGAGAGGAAAGAAGAAGAGGAGAAGGAGAAGCAAGAGGAGAGGAAGAGGAAGAGAAAAAAAATAACCGCATAAAAATCGATGTAAATAGAATTTGTTCAGATTTACTAAATGAACCTAAACAGAATCCCGTTCAATTTTTATTACCTTTTTCCCTATACAGTGTACTTGCAGTTGGAAAATTGTGCCTGTTAGACAATAAGTTAACGAAGGCAAAAAAGAAACAATCGACAGAAATGATCGTTAAGAAAGGCAGCTTGTCAGTAAAATGAACCATTAGATTTTTCTGTAGGAGTTCGTTAGTGCAAGGCATATAAAGAACAAGAACATTGTTAAAAGGGATAAAAATTGACTAAAAACAAACTTCGACATACAAAAAAACAATAATAATATAAAAAAACACGAGAAAATAGTAATAAAGTAACACAATCCACGAAAACAATATAAAACTTTTGGTTTCTCTGACTAAACAATAGTAGAGTATCGTTTAATAAGCGCTTAAAACACAAATAGTTTCCGGTTAATTATTTAAAAAAGTAAATAAAAATTGTTGAAAATTTAATTAACTTTCTATTGTCATCGTTAAAATCCTATTTCTATAGAATTTGACAATGTTTGTGATACCTAAATATGGTCATCTAACGCTCTTGGTCGATGTTTATTTTGTCCTTGTTGCTTGGTTATTATAAAAGGTGAGCTATATTCAGCTGTACTTTTACAACCCGCTGTCATCTTTCATCATTCACTGCTACCCAAATGTCGCCTTTTGGACAATAAACTCACTTTAGTTCCATCGTTAACGCTAGATGAAAGGATCTTAAGTCTCACGTGACAACATCAACTCCCCTTCCTACTCCATGCCATTATGTTTTTACAATGATGTAAAATTCTATCCTTGTTATTCAACTCGAATTTTTCTTACAAATTAGATTTCATTAAAGCTTACTCTTACTTTATAATATAAAAAAAAAAAATTACGTGTGGAAGACATTTACATGATTATCCATTATGAGAATGATATGATTCCAACACCATCTTCTCACCGAAAAATATATTTATTTACTTGTTTTCTTGGGTGGAAGATTGAAAAAAACACACTTCAATCAATTGTTTCTCTTCTATTGATTTTTCTCATCCAACAAGTCGGATATTTTCGTGATATAGTGATACACCGAACACTTTATTACTATCAAAATTCCTTTCTCTCTTCTTAGATTCAGTTTTTGGTTGGATATTCTCGAAAGGTTTCTTTACAAAATGAAGTAGAACATCCCTCAATCTTCTTTCCTCCCTTTCAACTGTCTTATTCAGCAGGTAGTTATGTTTTTCACAGTTAGATTTATAGCATTCTGACTTTACAAAAAAACACCATATTACATTATTGATCAATAAATTTTTCATAAAGGATCTACCTACCTGATGGAAAAATTCACTTTTTACCATCCAAAAAAAGAATCTAACTCGTATATAATGATTCTAAACATTCCACTATTTATATTTTACGTATTTATCATGAAATTTTCATGTAAAATTCCAATATTTCTTGCTATTTTTCTATTGAAAAAAGCAACACGCACCCTACTCTTCAGCATCTACATGTAAGACTTTAATTTTATATTTTATAATAATTAATAATAAATTAAGAGTCTCTTTAATTCTGTATAGTAATTTATGCATTCTACTATTTATGTTTTTCATATTTATTGTAGAACTTTCTTTTAAAGCTTTCATTCGTCTGATTTTTCCATCGCAAAACGCAGCATCCACGAGTAAGACTTTAATTATCATTTTATATCAATTAATAATAAAAGTAAGAGATT
>NW_019389281.1:0-4771 GCF_000671375.1 Centruroides sculpturatus
TAAAGAATTTAACCATTTGTGACATTAAATTTTCAAAGAAAATTTTAATTTTATGTCGAAAGTTGAAATTGGTCAGTAATATCGATTATATTTTTCAATAGAAGCAATTCACTATATTCATCAGTTCTAAATTAGAAGGGGAATTTTGTAAGATTGATAAGATAGAACATGTTTCACTTCAAACTAAATTAAAACTTAATAGTGTGTAGAATCTATACAATATAGGAACAAGAGTATTGTTATATTTAAATACATACATTTATGCTACTATAACCAGGCATAAGTTAAACAAGTTACAGTTTAGAGCTTCATATTATGAATTTACAGATTAGGTTTAGGGTCATGGGCGTAGCGAGAAATTTGATAAATAATTTAGTTAAGAATCGTTTGTTATAATATTTTCGAAGAGTTTTCTTGTCGAGAATTAAAAATTCTTGAAAGTTTATGAAAGTGGAGATGTAATCGTGGAGTGAAATGATGCCTGACGAATGAAACGTAGATTTAATCTATCTCATCTTCAAGACTGATGATTGTATGCGTCACTATCACGAAATCTTTCTCCTTGTGACATCTTCTGTGGTACTTGCTTAGATTCTTTCTAATATATTTCTGTCTCCTTATGCTGAAGAGACCTTCGAAGATTATCAGAGTTTTGGATGAACATCAACTTATCGATCTGATTTTTCTTCTTTACTTTAAATATATATATATATAATTTTCTTTTATTAAAATGTTATTGAGAAACACATAAATTTTTTCTATCAAATTTAAAACAGCTCGTAATTTTAGTAAATAGGAAAAAAATCGTTTAATATGTTCAATCTAGTGGAAGATATATGTCTATATGATGCGTGTCAGTTGTTTCGATGAAGAATTTCGAGCAAATAAAACTTAAAACTACGACTATATTAACAAAAATGGCTCTGAATTTATATTAAGAAACGAAGTATATAATAACGAATTGTATTTTTAAAGGGGAGAAGTAACAGAGAGAAGTAGACTCTCGTAAAATATGAGATATACTTTATAGAAAAAATGCATTACGACATGTAAAATGAATGTATACAATTTTAGTAAATCTTGTATTATAAAAACTGAATTAAAATTAACCAAACCTCAATACAGCGCTTTCTAAAGTAGTGCCACTTTCATGTAATGCCAATCAATATTCGTAAACGAATTTCCTTCGTACGTATTAAACAGTGAACCTTTTAGTAGCTAAGAACTACTGAATGCACGATTATGCACTGTAAACACGTGATTTTCAAATTTCTATACTCAACTTTGTGTGTAATCCTTAATACTATAGATGTTTTATTGTTAAAATACTTCGATTTAGCGCCAATTTAAAATATAAGCAAATTCTGGCGCTAAATCGAAGTTTCGAGTGCTTATCTAAATACAAGCCTTAATAATATGTAAGGCATAAACATAAAATATATGTAAATTAATTAATACTAGTCTTATACAAAAAAATTCTTTTATTGTTATAGACGTAATTACAAGTTAAAAAATTTAAGAAAATAATTTAAATGTTACAATGTTTTTTTTCCTTTTTTAATTTTAATTATAGGAAGTTCTTTGTATAATTTATAAGACACGTTATCAAATTTTTAAAAATATCTAAAGCTGATTGGTTAGAAATATGTTTATCTTAACTGTGATTGGTTAAATGAATTCAAAAATAAGAATACGCTCATATAATGATNTGATTTTTTATAATTTTTTCTTTGAAAAAAAAAATAAGGAGGGGGAAAAAATTGAAAGAAAAAGAGAAGTTTCAGCAGATAGAAAAGCGCTCGTTAGCAGCTACTTCCAACTTTTAAAAAGTCAGAGAGAAGTGCTAATGAGCACTCAAATAAGAAAGAGCAGATATCACGCCTTGTAATGCTACTTTTACACAAATTATTTAATATCCGGTGATGTTATTCAGTTAGATAATTAAATGAATAATAAAATACTTTGTTTTTATCAGAATTTTAATGTATAATGGTTTTAAATAAGTTTTTAAATAATTGTAATTCTTCTTGTACTTCTTTTCTTGGTATATTTATTGATTTCTATGATAATGATCTCTTTAAATGATTACTAGAAGAGTGTTTTAATGACTATTAATTAAAATACTAGGAAAGTTTTATTAATAACGAGTCAAAATAATATTTTTTCTTAAGATAATTTAATTAGTACTGACGCATAAGTAGTTAACAGTGACCCAAAGTATTTACCTTCTAGAGTTAACAGTACTATCATTACTGACCTACTAGCAGATAATACTGCTACTATCATTCACTTACTAGAGGTTAACATTGAATCCATCACTCACCTACTAGCGGTTAACATTGAATCCATCACTCACCTACTAACGGTTAACGGTGAACCAATCACCCATTTACTAATGGCTAACGGTGCATTCATATAATAAATCTTTAAATAATGTTATATATATATACGAATTAACATCTTTCGGGGCCTCTGGCACAGAATATTAGTCCCCCTTTACATAATTTTACATCATAAACTAATAACGTCTAATTGTAGATATATAAAATTATTTATAAATTAGATGAGATCCGGGACCCTAGGCATATGTATCACATTTTTAATGGGCAGTTATGCATTATATTTAAATCATTATATAAAATATAATTAGAAATTAATAATGTTTAGAAGTCTTCTATCAAATACTCCAATTTTATCGAATAGGGCCCCCCTTTTATAGAATTTTTAAACAATTTTTAATAAGAGGCCCTACTCAGCAGTTGGCCCTTTAACTAAAATGAGATGATGAAAATTTTAATGCTGTCAAAATCGTATTTTCGGCAAGAGATTCCTCTATAGGGTGCATATATCACGTGATAGGGTTTAGGGTTTTCATGAGGACTATTATTTGGGGCAACGTGTGCCTGATTAATGTTAATTCTTTTAAATTTAGCAAAGGGAGTTTCAGTGTTAAGTTATTACAACAAATTACGCGAAGAGAAGATTACTTTGTGGTACCCTTAATAGTTACAAATGTTCAATTGCGGCTCAGTAATTGAGAAAGTTTATTAGTGTTAGTGTGTATGTCTGTGCTCCAGTTTAATACTCCCATTGCTTGAAAGTGGTTGTAAATGGAAGAAAATGGAAGAAAATGGAAGATGAAGAAATAAAAAAAAATAAATATATATATATATTTTCTTTCTTCCTACATTTTCTGTGAGAAAATGGCAGACGTTTTCCATGCTACTTTGCTATTTATTATAATGGGGTTGTATTAAAAGAATCTTTTACAGCTTGCTTTCTTTTAGATGTTATCATCATCGTAGTCATAAGTGTTGTTTAGCGTAATTAGTATATTGCCAATTTTATTTATTTATTTATTTTTATTTAACAGCAATTTTGTTTTTAAATATTTGTAAAAGTCATTGGTTTAATTTATCAAAAAATGTATTTTTTTAGCTTTCTGTATATTAAGTAGTATTTAATAACTTGAAAAGAACGGCCATCTCTAAAAAGAAATTTTTAAATTAAAAAAAAAAACGCGTACAAATTAACCACCAAATGACAGCCCTTTTTTTTACGTTTCCCTCAGCGTCCGTCGTTCACAGGTTCGATTGTATTTAATAGATTGAAACGCAGTATTGTTAACACCGTTGCTAAAGCGAAGTTAGAAAAGTTCGATTTTTATTTGTTTTTTGGATGAAAATACCGACAGACAGACACGCCACGAGTACGCTCGGTTAAGATCTTTAATCACAGAAAAGTAAGGCGATCAATAAAGTAATCCGATCATAACAGTGCAGAGAATAAGATCGAGGACAATCGGTAGCAATGACCGATTACGAAGTGTCCAAAGAGTTAGAAAGAAAAAGAAGAAATAGGAACAATGGATGAACTATGAAGGTCGATCAGCAAATCAATTCTCTTGCTTCACTTCCGATGAACATACACAAGCCAAACGCCAAGACACCTGTGACGAAATTCTTGATTTACTACCGTCCAACCCCCCTCGAAATTTTTCACTACTTTTTTTAAAGGTTTCCAGTAAAATAAAATTGTTTTTTTTAAAGATTTAAATTAAGAAATTACTCCAGTTTTCTGGATGATAAATTTGTTTTACTTTATTACGGTCATCTTTATCAAATAAACTTGAAGATTTTCAGTGTATGAGATCATAAAGATGATGATGACGATGTATCGATCTTATTTTATCTCTCATCATCATCATGATCATTTTTATTAGTTAAACTTCAAGACTTTTAGTGTATGTGACGATGATGATGAATCATTCTCATCTTATTCTCGATTATCAACATCGTCACTATCGTTAATGATGATAGCTATTATGATTGTACACGATGATGCTTACAATAATAAATACAATGAAAATAATTATCCTTTTCATCATGGGGATGCAGACTACAAGATTTTTGATGAATGTGATGATAGTGTATTATTTCCATCCTCATATCATTAATGTTAAAATGAATATGATGATGATGATGATGATGACGAATATGATGGTAGAATGATAGATAGTGATTCTTCTCATGCTTAATGTTGATGATGCTCGGTATTAGTAATTCTATACAACGATAATATACTCTGTTGATACCATCTTTATTGTTTTCTCAGTTCTGCATCACTATAATCATTGATGAGGATGATTATTTGAGGACGATAACAAGATAAAATTACAAAAATCTTACGGTTTATATTCTAAATTTTTGTTAAATTTCCGTTATTATTCGACAGAATTTTCCATTTTCTGATAAATTCTACTAATTTTGTT
>NW_019389282.1:0-4919 GCF_000671375.1 Centruroides sculpturatus
TTTTTTCAAATTGTAGCCCAATTAAAAAATTATTTAACAATGAAGAAATGATTAAATCTCAAGAGCCTACTATATTTTCCCCATTTTTCGACCATTAATTAAATGAAAGCATAAAAAAATTATGAAATAAACTTTTATTTTCTTGTACTTGAACATATGTACAGTAAATTAATTCAGATTTCATTGGAATGTACAGTAAAATTCATAGACTTAGCAGCAAATAAATAAATAATTACAATAAGAATATTTGGCATTGTAGGTGACTTATCAAAGAAAAGAAAAAAAAAAAACAACTTTGTTTTCTGTCCAGTCTATAAATTCCAAAAATACCTTTTGTATCTTAGTGAGATGTGAACATTTCATTGATTTATTTCCTCATATTTTATATCATCGCATCTGATATTCACAGAGAAAATGCAGAAATGCAACTTAATTGAAAATATTTTTTTTACAGTTTATTAACAACGTTAGCACATATATATATATATATATATATAATATTTTAAGTTTTTAAAATATAAAATGCGGGATATATTTTAATTTTATTCACATGAAAAATATTCGAAATTGTCATTTCTTTAATTACATTTTGATTTTCTTGTTTGATTTTTACAGTGTCGAGAAAAAACTTGAAGCACTTTACAAACCCAAGAACTTGCTAATCCTTGGGGATTTATCGTTGCTATAAAACAAATTCACTCGAAGGTAGACTGAAAACGAAGGACATCTCTTTCGAAAAAAATAGTAAACATTAAATATATAAGAAATATATATTATCAATCCTAAAAAAAAAACACTTTACACGGAAGGATTTATTTACAGAAACAATCGGAATTAAAAAGTACACGACTCTGTGCAACTTAAAATTTACTTTTTGTTGTTTCTCTGATGACTTTTCAAAAAAAACAATGGGTTTTTTTTAAACAGAAAATCTATCTTATATTGGAAAATTTATTCCGAAAGAACGTAACAGTAACGTTAATTTGGAATGACTTTTTGGACTGAATTACAACGAAAACCATCGGAGAAACAACGATTCAAACCATGTACAGACGTGTACTTTTTTTTTAATGAAAAGTTTAAAAAATAATCCACAATTACAGAATTGTTTGCAAAAAATATTATAAATATAAATATAGTTTTTGCATATAGTTTTGTTTTGCTCTTCTTTCCCATTGATTATCATTATGAGAAAGATAAATTACTTTAATGTTGTCTCTATCTACTTTCCACACAAGGTAAACCAAAAATAATGGGGTTTTATGGAAATTTATAATTTTTTTTTCCTTATGTATTGGTTAACCAGGTGAAATTCTATATATGGACGGTCCTTTCAATCACAAGACTATGGAAGCTTGTCATTGCATGAAACTATGAGTATCCTATCTGTTTGCTACATATACTTAACTATTTTAAATTATACTTTACACGTCTTATTTTCACGATGTAGGGACCGTTGAAGTGAATCCTTAAAATGTGTAGAGATTCTTTGAACTATGTTTAAAAGATGTGTATGCGTTTCGTTTGTACAGAGTACAAATGGGCTTTTCTTTTTTTGATACTTTTGCATCAGTAAAAGAGCGTTGTTAATTGGCCCTTTCAAAACGTCTAATTTAAACTTGTCCAATTACATCGCACGAATTTATATCAGGAGCCAATCGTACGTTAAAACATTTCCTTATTTATTTATTATAAATTTATATAATTTTCGATAATATAAATAATTTAAATTAAAAATATAAAAGCAAACTTTTTCTTGCAGAAAAATAGGAAATGTTAAGTCAACAAAAGTGACTTTACCCCTTTATTCTTCCTTAAATCTTGCCCCTTGTTTTTTACACATCAAGGCCACGTGTAATTAGGAATTAATTATTAAATAAAATTTCGTTGTTATTTATATATATATATGTATACGTTTATTTTTATATATTGAAATTAATATTTGTGTGTCCTGTTTAAAAATAATTTAATTTTCACTAGATTGCGTTCTACTGCCGACAAACGGATAGTAAGAGGCTCTTCTTCTTCTCATAGGAAACTGTCCAAGTTGCCAATTTGGCCTAGGATAAAGTGATACGGAGACGTCATCGGGATTTAAGTGCCTCTGATGTGCCGAACAGAAACGAGGTGCTGGAGTCTGAGTATTTGTCGCTTGTGTAGTTGTCGCCGGCGGTGTAGTAGTAGTAGTTGTCGTTGTTACTGGGTTTCCTAATTGGTTAGATATAACCCCGGGCAAAGCACTCAACTGCTCTTGAATGCAACTTAATCTATCTTCTAAACAAGTTATTCGATCTGTCATAGCTTCTTGTCTCTGGTTCATGTCTATTATAAGTTCGTACATTGTAGTCTGCATCTGAAAAAAAAGTAAAAGAAAATATCTCATTTATTATCTGACAGATAGAATATCCACAAAATCAATTAAACTATAAATCAAAAACAACAACAATATATCTTGTATTTACGTTAAGAAGATTAAGTGATAAAAGATGCAAGCTGCCTACTTCTAGAACTTTAGAAAGTAAATTGCGTGGTAGGAAATAAATCATTCTTTTAAAATATATTACAAAAAAACGATAATTAATTAACTTTAAAAAGCCTAAAATTAAAACCTCAAACATACTTTTGCCATATCGGTGATGGTATTTGCATTTTCCATTAATTTTCTTTGATCCATTTTAACTTTTCTTAAACTGGAAAAAGTTAATTATATTTTAAAATTAATTAAATATACTTTTAAAATATTATATTTTATATAAACTATATAAAGGCTGATGCATTCGGACGATACAATTAAGACGACAATTAGCGTCAACGTCCCATTCCACCAATCATCTCTTTCGACCTTGACAATCGACAAAGACGATTGGTCGAACCTGTCGGCAACATTTCAATTTGTCTTTAAAGCTCGGTTCACACTACGCAAGTTTCGTGCAATTTTTGTCGTTCGCCTCTGAACGACACACAAATCGCACGATAAGCAATAAAGTCGAACCAGTCATAGTTTATCAATTGTAAATTGATCCAATGAACATTATGATCGTAAATCACGAGCCATTCATTTAGTATCATTCTCCATTTTTCTGTTTATGGCCAGGAGAACGTGCAAAAAATTAATCGAAAGATTGAGTTATATTGATAGTTATCGACTTATTAAATTGGTAGTCGTNTCCTCCTCACAACAAAGATTGAATTATATTGATAGTTATCGACTTATTAAATTGGTAGTCGTCCAAAGTTTTTTCGAGTTATAAGTTTGATGAATGAAAACTCGAATGAAAACTGATTCAATGATAAAAATTTATTTATTTCTTTATTCAACTGAAATTACTGTATATTTTTAGCGTGAAATATGTGTTTTATAAGTATTCTAAACGTAAGCGGTAATTTGTTTTTCTAGTTAGTCGTGTGTTAAAATCATAATCTGAACATGTAATCAGCGGCATGAAGCGGTATTAACGACGTCAAAGCAATTACCCGAAGTGTGTGTGAACTAGGCTCCTCCATTAAATTAAAAAGCTAGAACTGTGGGTCAATTCACCCACTATTGAGCAACCGACCCAGATTCGAACCCGTGTTCCGTAGGGTAGCATTTATATCGATCAATGATATTAAACGTTATAAGAATAGTCTCATAAATCAGTTTTATTAATTAATTACAAATCAAACCCGTAGTCTACATGTCGTCTATATCCAATTACAGTGGTGCCTCGTATAACATATACCTCGAATAACGGACGCTGCGAACAAAGGACTTTCTGCGAACAAGTGCGAATGATGTTTCCACTCTTTTGCCTCTGCCAATGACAATCTGCTATTTTTATAATATATTAGTATTATTAGGATATATTATTAGTATATCTGAAGTACAGAGCTCCCGTTGGGATTCGGCTTGCTCCCTTGTTTATTACGTAGAGGAGAGGAGAGTATTATGGAATACCATTTACATTTTTAAAAATAACTTTACTGGTTTTTGAATAAAAATCTCAAAATCATCATGAGTAAATACTATAACTAATTGTAATGAATTGCCACTTGTAAAAAATAATATTATTTACTTTGTTGTTATAAAAAAATATATTTAAAAAACTCACAAATGGAGGGTAATATGGAATAGATGGTTTAATTAAACCATTGAAAAACTAATTAGACTTCATAAAACATAGTTATTCTTAACTATAAAAACCATATTTTTAAGATTATGTGCATGTTATTTCTGCTTCGAGTCTATTTACAAAAGTCACAGTTATAACTTTCTCTCTCTGCTCCGGTAAAATCAAGGTGAGCCCACAGAGAACAGATGAAGCATTGAACCCAAATTTTCACTCGTTCATCTTCGCAAAATTTTCCGTTACAGAAGATACATTCAGCGTCTTCGTTTTCTGGTTCTTTAGTTGATGGCACGAAGTCCATTACAGACGATACATCAGAATGGAACGATTCATCGCTGCTAACACTGGAGTCATCTCTACTGGGTTTAGGTCTAGAAGGTCGGTCTAAGTTTAATTTCTTAACAGGTGCTCTTTGAATGTTCGGTTTCTTTTGTTGTTTTGAAGCTTTTGGTTCCTTCTTTTTGTCCTTTTCTTTCAGTTTATCCATTTATCCTAGTATTCCATAATACCCGACACGCCATCTTGGAAAATGAACCTTTAAACTGATGGACAAAACATTGCCTGCTAAAAAAACGACTACAGTATAACAAACTACAATTCTTTTAGTGTACATTATGCTTAACATCAATGTTCGAGTAACATGTGTACTAGTAGGTTAAAATGTTTGAAAACTTGCCTGCAAAAACTCTTGAAAATCACAAAACACACTTTGTTCTGTAGCGAATGGTACGACGATAACAAGCGGTCAACTCTCACTGCACTGCATCGTGGGAGTCTTTCTTGAGTAGTTCATGGTATTCCCACGTAATA
>NW_019389283.1:0-4754 GCF_000671375.1 Centruroides sculpturatus
AATGTGTAGAGACGACAGTTGATTGATATGTATGTGACGACGTGATGAGTTTCATCCATTTTGTTGAAGACGGAGTTGCCGGGCATAGGCGACAGGCGAAATAATCACCACTGCTGTCAGTACTGGTGTCAATTTAGCCTAAAACGTGTCAGTGCTGCACACAGGAGGACTAAGGGGCCCTGATACCCTCAAAAACAAAAGGATAAAAACTAAAATATTTTCCAAAAATCACTTTATAATTAAAATTCATTTTAAAATTCACATTTTGTGTTTCTTATATTTTTAAATTTCTTGCGAATTTGCGGTTACATAAGATGGGAATTCTTATAGCCCTTGGAATTCACGGGCGCTACGAACACAAGGAAAATGAAGTGGTGTTCGAACGGACCGAGCGCTACTTCATTTGTTCAATCTGAACCGGCAGAGATCAAGGGTATCATATTTTTGATCCTTGCAAATGCTCAGCCATAGGTCATGATGTTATAATAAAAGTACTGTTTTGATTTAACTTGGCCGATAAGGTTTTTCTTTCACGGTCTTACCTTTCTCTCGAAATTAAAATTTTTCGGGTTATGTTTAATTAGTGGAGTTATTAGCGGAAGTAGAAGACGTCAATCATGTTGGATCAAAGCAGTAGCGTAACTATTAGACGCAAGATGCCCGAGCGATCAGGTTTGCAGCCTATCACTCTGGGGGACCGGAAACGAATCCGGACAAGTCGAAAAACTCCAGGAATTCTTCTGGATCACAACCCGGTCGCCCCACATTGAGCCTGGCCAAAACTATATAGGTTTACTAAAGAAAATAGTACACTTAATTAAGTGCAGTTTAGAGATGTTTAAGAATCCAGACCAGGTTTTGAGGCATTGTTTCTACGGAAAAAGTTTAAAATCTTAGTGATAGGAATATTTAAATTCCTATACCATCAAGTATGTCCTAAGCATTAGAGAGCCCTTTACCTTATTTTGCTTAAAAGACTAAAATTTCTAGTTACATCATTCAACCAAAGTGTCTGTCAATTCTGTGGATGGGTGAAGGTTGATACGAACAAAGTTGCTATTCCCATATTAGAAAGAATTGGAATTCTTTATAGAGTTACGAATGATAGTGTGTAAACTGTAAATTGATTTAAGACCGGCTCAGCTTACATATGTCTATCGAAACCATTCGACGCTAATTGTTATGGATAATAGTACAGTAGAGCATCGATTATCCGACCTCCGATTAACCGTCACATCGGTTAACCGACCGTTCTAGTCGGCAAATTCAAATATCCGCTAGTGATGTGGCGCTACAACATCAATGAAAATTCAACGCGAAGTAGGTTAATAGCGATATACTAATATACTAATTACATGAGATATACTAATATACTATACTAATAATGTATTTTTTCATATTTTTCGGTTATCCGTTTTTTCAGTTAACCGACCAACCCCAGTCCCCAATTGAGTCGGATAATCGATGCTCTACTGTAATTAGTACTGTGACCATACGTTCTTTATTTAAGAGGACAATCCTTTATTTCACTAGTATGCCTTTTAGATTTTTTTTAAATCTAAAATGATCATTTTGTCTTTTGTTTTGTGAATTTAAATGGTAAATTGAATATTAGTGCGGTGTGCGGACACCAATATTTAATTCACCTAATTTATTTTACGCAATTTATAAATTTCACCAAAGTTGCATTGATTATTTAAATAGCCGGGAGCAGCTTTTTCGTGGAAATGAAGCTATTTGAATGGGTCCTACGCAAGAAACTCCTCTATGGGGAAGAAGATAGAGGTAAACGTTTTGTTCATTTTCAGTTCCTGGAACTTAAATTTAAATGACGGCGAGCTATTTGACGAAGTCTCGTGTGTATTATTAAAATATATCCTACGAGCAATTATTTATTGTGACATCGTCACAATGCCGGTCGGGTTGCAATTTTTACAGAGACAAGACACTACTAATTTAAGGTGGAGAGCCTTAAATTAGTAGTATCTTGCCTCTGTATATCATACTTTTTATGTTAGCAATAGAGTCGTGTTGGTCATCTAATTCCTTTCAGGGGAAAATTTTCGAATTGAATTCACGTGGCTTCCGGTATATTTTGCATAAGAGGTTTGTATATAGTTAATTGAGGTTTCCTGCCCAGAAGATTTCCATATCTGGTTTCCGCTTTCATCTATCTAACCTCGTTCTCGAGATTAAGGAAGGACAGACAGACAGCGACTCTGGGAATTTATAGATCTACAATTTTTTTTCAAATTACAGCCCAAACATCTATAGCTTATTAAAAATATTGGCAACGTTTCCAGTAACAACATGTGTCAGTGAAAGGACATTTTCCATCTTACCATTTAGATTTAAGATCTACCATGACACAATCACGATTGAATGAACTGGCTTTGTATATATACACAGAGAGATTAATGTAACCACGACTGAAATAATTCAAGAGCTTTCTAAAAAAAAAAAAACTGGATTTCATTCTTTAAATAAATTTTTATAATTACCTAATAAATTCTATAGAATTCGCATTAAAATTTTTATCCGTTCAATTCCGTTCTCCCAAGATTAAATCCTAAGTGCGCTACTGCTCACTAACATAGGGATATTTATATACAAAGGAGTAATTTTGCACAGTATCAAGAAATCTTTCTATATCGAAATCATAATCAGAGCTTTCGCCATTAAACAAGTACACGTGTTGTACGCAGGCATCGTAGGTGATATTTGAGTTCTCATGGGCCATAAATGTAACTCCCGAAGTAAGCTGTGATTGATTGTAGAAAAAGCGTCTTTACCGCTTATTCTATTCAAATTGAAATCTGAAAACCATTTAATGTTTAATTTGGTGTATTCTAAAGATAGCTGCTTGGACAGATAAAATCTTAGCTAATCAATCAATAATTTTGCTAGTAAAAGTTTGCGGGTTGTTAAAGAAGTCAATAGTAGTTTATGTGATAAATTTAAAAACTTGCAATTTATTTTTAAAAAAAAAAAAACCTTCAAATTGCTAAACCCTAGCGTTTAAAAATCTGAAATATTTTCATTAATATTCATGATCATCTTGTATTCGTTTACAGAGTGCTTCATTAAATCGCATAACATTAACTGAATTATTTTCTGCTAATATTCCCATAATTCTTGAAACAATGAATTGCTTCTTTGCAATGCTTCCGAAAATTTTGAAGTCTATCTAATAATTTTGCAATTTGTATGATATTTAAACAAATGTCCTTCAAAATTTTGAAAAGCGTAAATTATTTCTTGCTAAGTTTGCAATATTTCTATAACTAGAAGTAGGGTTTTTCATTTCTCGGTCCTTTGCTTGTCCCGGGATTTCGAGAAAAAAGTGATCTGTTTCCCGGGATCCCGGGATATATTTTATTATTTTTAAGATATAGAATAAATCTTGAAATCGAATGATATAATTATTTTTCATTTTTAAAGTAATTTAATACCTCCTTCAACCTCCAAAATAATATTATTAACAATGCTGTGTAAAATATTTATTAAAAAATTACTTTTGAATTACGTAAAAATTTTCACAAATAGAAAAAATTTATTAAAGTTTGTTGGAAAGTGCTTACAACAAAAAAATATGCCTATGAATTGAATTGAAAATTTATAAAAAAAAAAAAAATAAACTTAAATCAAACTTCTAACTTAAAAGATAATTTTCGTTTTTTAAATAAAACACATTATTCAAATTTACAATAATATTTTGTATTATGATTTTAGAAAGCAAAGATGGTCAATACTCCATCACACAATCTGGTTCTTATTTTAGTGATGAAAAGTCTGCTACAGAGAATGCCTTACCAATGATGCGGTGGAATCGTCTTTAATTAAGACGATTCCACCGCAGTGAAGACAGGTGTTATGTGTTTTTTCACCTGTAGCCGTGAAGATTTCTAGTTTGTTTTCGAGATGCGTTACAGTACTTCCTTTGCTCTCTAGTATTCTTGATTTATCTCCATCGGCTGCTTAAATAGCGGCATCAAGCTTATAGTCCAATAATTCGGCAGTTCGTTTGGCTTTAATAATCAGGTTTATGAAAAAAAAAACTTTCATACTCGTTTGTATCCTTGCTCAATTTGCACAACCTGGCGTAATGCAGTTATTGAAGCTACTGGGCATGGTTAAAAATTAAGACAGCATAGGCACAATTATTGAAGATATTACAGGTCCTGCCATATGCCATAAATAATAATCAATATGTATTGATAGCCTAACAATCTGTGACATGTCATAACAAGCAAATATTTAAAAACTAATAAGCAGACTTAAAATTATACTGTCAGAATACATTTGTATTTATTATGAGTTAATTATACTTTCTATTTGCAAAATTTCCTCAACCTTAACACAAATTAAGAAAAAAGTAAACTTTTAAGCAATTTGCGGGATTTTCCAAAATGAGAAAAATTTTCCGGGTTAAAAAAACAGCCGGGATCCCGTTAGAGAAACCTTAATTAACAGGAACCCGTCGAAATCGGCGGTTCAAATACAGTAAAATACAATCAACGAGCTCGTTTAAAATTTGGCGTTCTACATAAAAATCATCAATACAGTAAATGCTTTCAGAGTCAGTCTGCAGGTGATTCGCGTCTACTTATTCTCCGGTATACGAAACTCCTTCCACTGGTCCTGTCTCTCGATGGCTTCTTTCGATTTTGCAACAGGGTCCCAGGGTTCCCAGAGTGACAATTTAGCATTCTTAAGATCGATCAACTTCGATTGGCAAGTCTTTGGATTAACGG
>NW_019389284.1:0-3780 GCF_000671375.1 Centruroides sculpturatus
GCGATACTATGTAACGGTTTTATTGAAGGGGGCGATACTACGTTGAAGGGGGTGACGATTCGTTAGAGGTTGAGAAACACTGATCTATACTAATATTATAAAGAGGTAAAGTTTGTAAGTTTGTATGCAAGGGCTAATCTCTGAAACTACTCATCCGATTTCAAAAATTCTTTCACCAATATTTACAATGGAACTTCAGGGTGGACATAGGCTGTATATTATTCTGTTAAACATTCATATAAATTAAAAGATATCATCCAGGGTGAAGGCTATTATGTCCAACAGATGGTGCTACGAGTACGACGCCCTAAGTTTGCTTTTCTGTGAGGATGAACTAAAGTAGATCATCATCTATCTATCTATATAAATAAAAAGTTCATTTGTTCCTATCAATTCCTTTGAAATTTTGACACAATGCTGCATTTGAATATGCACGTGTTTTTATATAATATACGTGTCAAAATTTCCCTCACTGGGGGAGATGGATAGGATTAAGGCTTACCGTAAAGAACTCTGTTTTCTTTTTATACTATTTTAGATGCCATTTTTGATTGCGTTTTAATAGGGTATGTCAAGAGAATGTACAATAAGAAGGGATTTTTTGAAAAATTCTCCCCCCTCCACGGGGAATGTGTTATACATTTTTAATAGATACATTTTGAGCCGCAACAATGTGTGGCAGGATCTGCTAGTACAATATAAAACAAATATTGAATTTTTTTAGTAAACATATTTTCACAAAATTGTAGAAATAAAATTGTAAAAATAATAATAAAAAAAGAGCCGCATGCTGCTCTTGGAGCCGCATTTGCCCATGTCTGGTGCATAGTGTTATTTATTATGAAAGAGACTTATTTATTGTATAATACAATATACCCCAGTGATCAAAAAGTATCAGGAATTGTTCATAAAACACAAGATTTGAGTTTATGCATTAAAATTTATTTCATCCCTTTCAAAGTAATCTCCTCCCACTGCAATCACTTATTCCAGTTTTTCCAATTTTTGAAACTTACTTTAAAGTCATTTTCATGAAACCCCTTCAGGACTCTCAGTAAATTTTGTTTTATGGCATCAATCAACTCAAAATGGTCATCACAAAGTGAAAATTTTAATCAAAGAAACAGGAAAAAGTCACATGGTGCTATATCAGGTGAATATGGATCTTACAGAACCCTATTTGTTGAATTTTTGGCCAAAAATTCGTGAACAACAAGTGCATCATGAGAAGGTGCAAAATTCATGGTTTCCTTGCCACAAATCAGATTGTTTTCTACAATTTGTAAAAGACAACCTGATTTGTGGCAAGGAAACTTGTGCTTTACACAAACAACACAAAACACTCAAATAATAATCTTTGTGAACAGTTTGGCCAGTCAGAAAGAAATCTTGATGCACAGCACCATGACAATCAAAGAAAATAGTCAACATGATCTTGATTTTTGACTGACTTCAATATGGTCTTTTTGATCTTGCTTCACCATTCACTTGATTGTTGAGTTGTTTCAGTGTCAAAAGTATAGAGCCATAGCTTCTTGATAACAAGCACTGAGTTCAGCGTTAATACTATTTTTCTTATATCGCAAGTACTTTCGACGAGTATTATATCGTCGTCCTCAGGCAAAAAAAGAACAAATTTGAAAATTAGAACATGCAGAGTGTTCCAAGTAGAAAACAGAAAATTTTTCTTGTCAATTTCTAAATTATAACATTTGGTAATTCTGTTGGTCACATGCAACAAGCTTTTGCAGGCGTTCGAAATATCTTAAATCCACACGACTAGCAGCGTATGCGTTGAGGAGCGATTGTACTAATTGTGCGACTCTTGGTGCTTTTTGCTGTTTAAACGCTGGTATAAAGTAACCCATATTTCGGGCAAGTTGAGTGTGAGGACGTTGCATGCGTCTGTGGTCATTGTGAGGAGCGCTTCCCAAATAAATTAATTCTTCTGTTATTACAGCTCCTGAGCAACGCTGTTTTTGACCATAACGGGTTATAGCCCTGCTGTAGAACTTTTCTGGTGAGCTCTGTGGTCTGTCTTCCTTTGTTTATATCCTCCTGATGTTCTGCGATACGGCAAGAGAGCATTCTTGTCGTTGCCCCTATATGCGCTGCTAGTCATGTGGGTTTAAGATATTTCGAACGCCCGCAAAAGCTTGTTGCACGTGACCAACGGAATTATCAAATGTTATAGTTTAGAAATTGACAAGAAAAATTTTCTTGTCAATTTCTAAACTATACACTCTGCACATTCTAATTTTCAAATTTGTTCTTTTTCGCCTGAGGACGACAATATAATACTTGTCGAAAGTACTTGCGATATAAGAAAAATCATATTAATGCTGAACTTGGTGCTTGTTATCAAGAAGCTATACAATTTTGGCGTGAGTGTTATTTATTATCTATTTCTGTATAGAGCCATGTTTCATCATCAGAAACTCTTGTATTTGATAGTCTATCATCACCAAAGACTTTTTCAACATTTCCAACATTTTTGTATAAGTAATTCCATTGTGAAAAGAAAATTTAATGCACATTTTTTTCTCAATTACATTCAACATAT
Organism: Centruroides sculpturatus; assembly: GCF_000671375.1. NCBI lineage: Eukaryota > Metazoa > Arthropoda > Arachnida > Scorpiones > Buthidae > Centruroides > Centruroides sculpturatus. The sequence goes on from NW_019389284.1 coordinate 2,564, forward strand.
TGAAAAATCATCAGCACAAAAATTCTTTACAAGCATTTATTTGCAAACGAAACATTATATAAGTGTAAGTATAAGGTAATGGCATATGGATTGCTGCTAGATGTTGATGAAAGTCATATTAAACAACAAAAAAGAAACATCAGCACCCTCTTGCATTCATGCAGTATAAATGAATCTATTTGATCACAGTAGTATTGTATAGAACAGTGGTTCTCAACCGGGGTACATGTACTTCTAGGGGTACAAGCGTAAATAGAAGGGGTACATCTGACTTTCATTATAAAATGGCGCATGTTAATGAATTTGCTGTAAATTATTAACACAAGAAAAAACAAAAACTTGCTTTAAAATATCCCAGTACAAACATCGATTTCCCTTTTAACAGTCCAAACAACTTGTTTATCCGCTCAATTTACCCGTCTATTTGTGCCATTAGTGCCGAGTGAACCTGTAGTCTAGTAAAATTTCGATTTAACCGAGCATTAATTTTAGAATAGATGTCAGCGGATTGGCAGTACTTTTAGGTTTTGTGAAATATCAGTAAACGTTGAGCTTTGCGAAGATTTGTTAATGTGCGACGGCCTAAAACATACAACTACGGGTTTTGATATTTTCAATAAAATTGATGTTTTTATTCGAAATAATGAAATAGATTGAAAAAAGTGCATCAACATCTGCACTGATGGAGCTAAAGCTATGCAAGGTCCAATTTAAAAGGTCTAAAGAAAACTTTTACCATTTTAACGATGTATTTGTGACCAAAAAAAAACAGGCTTGACACATCAGCAGACATTCGTTGTCAGTTAACAAAGTGGGAACAAAATTTTGAAAAAATTGCCAAAGATTTATTGCAACAAATATCCCATTAAATTGTTAGAAATTATTGTAGAATAATTTAAATTTTGTTTATCATTAATTATAATTATTTATTTTTAGGAAATGTAATTTATGCACGTATTGAAATGACTTGTGATATTATATAATATACTTATCAAATAATAATAAATAAATGTATGTACCTGTTTAAATTTATTATTTACGTAAAATAAGTAATCCACTTTTAGTTATAGTTAGAGCTTTTTATGGCTCTCAGTTATAAGAGCTGTATACATCTAACGCAGTAATTATAAAATTTACGTACAAAAATATAAGGGGTACTCGAGAAACAACTAATGGGCTAATGGGGTACATCAACAAAAAAGGTTGAGAACCACTGC
>NW_019389284.1:6331-12811 GCF_000671375.1 Centruroides sculpturatus
AGATCAGTCGTACCTTCCTTAGTAGACACGCACGCCTCTGTATTAGTATACAACTGAATCAAAAAGTTTACAAATTTATAGCTCAACCCAATCTTCAGAAGTTGACTCCATAAAAGATCTCTATCCAACGAATCAAATGCCGCCGTCAAATCAACGAAGAAAGCGTAAAATTTACCTCGTTTCTTCCTTAAAGACTTCTGTATTAAAGCATGTAAAACAAAAATATTATCCAATGTCGAAAAACCAGCCCGGAAACCAGCCTGGAAATCAGAAAATATCTCAAACTTATTCAGCCAAGATATCAAACGCATACATAAAATTTTACAGAAAACTTTAGATATTGTCGGTAGTAACGAAATTGCTCTATAATTATCAGGTAAATCTCTAAGACCCTTTTTAAATATAGGAATAATCTTACATATGCACCATTCTAAAGGAATCATCCCTGATTGATAAACATTATTAAACAGACCTACCATATATCCAATCAGATCTGGGAAATTCTTATATAGTTCCACCAGTATCCCATCAATACCTGGAGCAATACCATTTTTCATAGAAGTTAGAATCTTTTTGACTTCCTGTTCTGTTATCTCCGTATCCAACAGCTTGTCCTGCCAATTCATACACCAATTATATATAGACATATCAGGTAAATATTTACTAGAATGAAATTTCTTTGAAAAAAAAGCTACCTAATCAAGATCTGGAAGCTCCCTGTATTTACTCTTAACAACGAAATTAATAAATCGCCAGAACTGCTTACTATCACCAGACGCCAAATTCTTATTGATCTTCTGCAAAAAAAGCTTTTTCTTAGCTCTACATAAATTGCGAGTCACATTACGTTCTTTAACAAAATTCTTAACTGCAACACTATTTCCACACTTTGACCGTCTCATCCTATTCAACGCCTGATTTCTTCTTGCAATACTCAACTTACAATCCATATCAAACCACACAAAATTGGAAAATCCAATTGGCCTTTGACACCAATCTGAAAACGAAGATTTAATTAAATGAGTTAAACCTTCCAACGTTAATACTGACTGACTCTGAATCGCACCTAATAGTTCCCTATACTTATAATTTATCTTCTCACTACCTTCTTCCCTCCAAAAAATTCTCTCACTCTTACTCTTATACTTCTTAAATGATTTTCGAATTTCCTTCTTAGATTTACAATCTAAGACTACACTTATCGGAAAATGATTACTATACACTTTATCTAATACAGAAAAACTTGTTACAATAGATAATCTATTTAACTTAACCAAAGCCAAATCAATTACAGAGGAGCCTATATCACTCACATATGTATAATAACCTTTAGATATAGATGAACCTCTACCATTTAAAACAATATATCCCGCCTCTTCACAAAAATCTAACACCAATTTTCCACGATTATTTAATACTGTATCTTTTGATGACCTCAACATCCAATCCTGATCAATATTCTCATTACTTTCATAAATCCATTCCTGCAGTTCTACTCCAATGCGAGCATTAAAATCACCAATTAAAAAGTCTATCTTATAACAATTAACCAACCTAGCTACCTCTGTCCAAATAGAATTCCATAATACAGGTCTTATATACATAAAACAGAAAGAAATTACTATAGGCCCTATAGACAATTCCACAACAATCCAATGCCTATCTTTTTCCAAGATATTTACTTTCCAAGAGTTAGACAATAACAACAACCAGCCACCAATACAGCGACCTCTATCAGCCTCTCGATAACCTGCCTCCGAAAAAACAGAAAATTTATCCATATTTTGCAAATTGGGAATAGCAGACCTGCCATCCCACCACGTTTCCATTAAAAAAATTATATCAAAAGTATACAAAAAATTCCAAAAAGAGATAGGCTTATTTACAATACCTTCACAATTCCATGAAAGTACCGACGTACCTATTCCCAGTCAAGTTGACATTTGTTCTTCCATTTTCTTAGAAACTATATTATATTTATAAATTTTATTATCAACTTTAACCGCATTTCTATTATTTAAATAAGTAATTGAAGCACCCAATCTCTTTTTTTCTCTTGCGAAATCATTCATTATTTTCCTTATGTCTCTAGTTAAAGGAGGAAGGTCATCCATTATAAATATCCTCGTTCCTTTTAATTTAAATGCCGCTCTTTTAATCTTACATTTATCACCATAGTCAAAAAAACTACAGTAAATCAACCTAATACTATCTTTCCGTTGTTGACCCAATCTATAGCACTGCTCTAAACGAACATTATCAACACTTAATTTATTTTGAAAAAATTCCAATACTACATCTTTAACTTGTAAGTTATCATCTTCCGACTCAGGCAAACCAAAAATTATTAAATTATTACGCCTTAAAAAACACTCAAACCGCTCCTGACTTAATGTAAACTCGGCCATTTTGTTTTCCAAATCTATTCTATCGTCCGATAGAATCTTACCGGTATCGTATGTAAATTTTTTCTCTAAATCTTCTAATCTAGTTTCTATATTAACAATAGCTTCGTCCAAATTTTCTACCCAGGAGTAGATTCTATCAATCCTAGCAATCATTCCTTCCAATTTCTTATTCTGCTTTAAATTTAGCTGAATAAGTAACGATATCCCATCCTTAATATCAAATTCTCCTTGAAGTAACTCCAAGATACTCGTCTCCTCCAATGGGTCAGAATGAAAAATATTTGATCTACTATTCGACTGACTTACAGGTGAATAAGTCTTCCTTTTAGACATGACGAAACAAACCAGTGAGCTTACCTGCAGAAGAGTAAACAATTATTTATAATATGCCCAAAAGCGCCGACCATAAACGCTGCCAACTCTCAAACATTAAATCGTACACTTAAATAGTTAATTTACACCTCCTGGTGGTAAGCATCTGCAAAAGAGTAAACAATTATTTAAAATACGCCCAAAAGTGCCGACCACAAACGCTGCCCTACACATATATATTTTTTTCATTAAAATTTTATACTTTTGTGTATATATACAGGTATCTCTCTTATAAAACGTTAGATATGTTCCAAAAAAATGATGTATTATGTGAATCTGTACTACATGAAACAAAGGACTAATGTAAAACATAAGGTTATGTTCCAGAAGTTAACAAAAGTATACTATTCTTTTTTGTTTATTAAAGGAATCGATAATTTATTTCCTATCAATAATTGAGTTGTTGATTTTGAAAATGGGGCAAGTCCATTTTATATTGTTTGCTGGATATTTAATGGTTTGCATTTGAATGAGTTTAAAAATATTCTTAAGCAGTAATAGATTTATTTTATATTTTTTTGGTTGTATTTGATGTAAATTTAATATGCAATAATGGTTATCCATGTTAGATGAAAAAAAAATCATGGTTTTGTTATGCATCAATGGACTTGCCTCATTTTCAAAAGCAATGATTTGTTGAAAACATTGCTTTTCTTTGAATGGAATATAGTTATAATAACAAAAAATTGAATATTTTATTTACTTACTTATTTATTTCAACATATACTTTTTTGAAAAGCTACTATGAAACACAAAATTAATTTAATTTTATAGGAAAAAGTGGATAACATAAGAAAATATATTCAGTAATAAGTTGCATGCACATAATTATATTTCTTAGTTTAGATGGTGCAGATTTTTAAAGTATTCATGATGAATGGGTATATAAAGTGATAAATCATATCTTCATATTTTTCTTTAGAGTGGACTTGTATCACTTTTAAAATCAACTCACTGTAAATATTGTTGACGATACAAATTACTAGTAACAAATTTATACTTATACAGGTATACCTCGCCTTACGTCGGTAATTGGTTCCAGGAAAACGACGTAAGTCGAATTTACTTGTCTCCGAATCTACTTGTCTCCGAATCTACTTGTCACTAGGCTAAACTATAAATTACTATTCCCAGTTCTTTATTTTATTTATTAATGCATTTTTAATAATATATGGTTAATAAGAATCTATTTTAAGCTTACAAACAAATAAATTTTAGTTTTTAATAGAGTACAGAAAAAAGTAATCTAAATTTATGAATGCATGTACTGTACTGTAAATACAGTACATACTTATAAATGTGTATATTTTAATATGATTTTATGTGCTTTAAACGCTTTTCTAGTGATATTACGACTTCAATATTTGTGGCGGACGGACGTAAAGTCGAATAAAATGACTTAAACTTGATTTTTATTTTTTCGTATATTTTTTTGACAAACGACGTATAATCGGGAACGACGTAACTCGAAACGACGTAAGTCGAGGTATACCTGTATTCAAAGATATTTATTGTGAATTCATTAAAAACATAAATTTTATGTTAATTTGTAATAAGAATTAGCTTTAATTATTTTTTTCACAAAATGGACTTCTCCTACTTTCAAAATCAACAGCTCAATTAACTAACAAGCACAATTAAAAGCACTGTTAATATTAATTTTAGTTAAACAAGGGCATTTGCTTTTTCAAAGTACTGTAGCATCATCATCATTTGAGCATTTTTGTTGATCCTGATCAGAAATATCAGCAATATCTTCATTGTTTTATTTTTATCATAATTTTCCTAATGATGGAAAAAATAAAAATATGTTATTAATCAACAATTTGTTTTAGCAGGTGATATTTGTTTAGTCAAGTATTAAGCAATTTTTCTTTCTTCAGAATTTGTGCTCAATACCAAGTTATTCCAGTTGGGAACAGTTTGAGTATGGAGATACTGCCATATTTTGTTTGTCATTTTTGCAAATGATTACTTCCCTATGCTTAAAAAAAATTTAATAACACTGACTTAAAATTGTTTAAATAACTTTACTAAATACAAAGATTAATGTATAAAAAGAAAACACAGTGACAGTCTTAAGTGATAAAGTCTGAAAGCAATGACAATGACACCTGGTTGATAGGAAAGTTACCATGGAAGAAAAAATTGTACTATCAGTTTCAATTAAAGTAAAACTGACAAAAAGCACAAAACAAATTGAAAATTTTCAATATTCTAAAATCTGTGGGCAAATTTGAGATAACATGCGTGCTTACTTAAATAAATAAATAAATATCAAATAATGAAGTTTACACTTAAAAATTGTGAAATTTTGTATGGAGGATTTCCAAAACTGTGTTAGAGCAAAATCGTCTTGTAGAAGTACTGCCTTGTGCAAGGGATATCTGTACATACATAGACATATACATACAGGGATTCTCAAATTATGCATGAGTTGCATTTTAAATCAAGCATTTTAAATTGAATGTAATTTGAGCAAAATTTTTTATTTGAAGTAATAATCAATGCAGTAATTGCAGTCTGTGTGTGATCTAATTTTGCTAGCATGCCATAAATATGAATGGTGTTAAAACTGTTTAATATTTTTAATACTATTCTTAAGAATTGTCAATTTTACTATTCATATGAAATATTAAAATTAATATTCATTATTCAGGTGTAATGATATATTAATTTTATTAATTCTGTTTTAATTTAAATATATTTTATTTGTGAATATAGCAAAAATATTTGATTCTGAGAATTGTAAGGTTAATTTTATTTATAAATTTTTTAGGTAATAGATACAGTCAAAAATTTGAAAGATAAAGGTCGTGTAACATGCAGTATGATGTTATTTGGTCATGGAGATGGTGGTGGTGGTCCCACAGAAGATATGCTGGAACGACAACGTCGATTAGAGGATGTTGATGGAATACCTAAGTAATAAACAATAAATATATTTTTAAGATTCAAATTTATTGTTTTTACTTTATTTATTAAACATTTGGTAATATATTTTTATATTTAGCATTTCAAAATTAATTGTTATTTGAAAGTTTACTTTTATTTTGATTTCTATAATTTCATTTAATACTCCAGAATGTCAGCCTTTATTGCTGTACAAAAGTTTTGTACAGTCTTTATTGCTTTATTTACAATGTACAAAACACATGCACTGAAAAAATTAGCAAGTACACAGAACTTACCCAGGAAATAAGGCATCTGTGGAGGATGGATAGGGTGCTTATTGTACTTGTTGTACAACTCTTCTCTACAGGTATCATACCCCACACACTACACAAAAGGTTAGGAACATTACAGTTGAGTAGAAACACATACATTATCTTACAGAAGACCATTATATTGAATACATGTCATATTGTTAGGAAATTCCTGAATACAGACACACACTGACACACTTATTTAATTTTAGTCTTGTTTTGGGTGTTCTGTGTACAGCATAGTACACAGAAATCAGTTTCAACCAAGTATAACCCACTAAACCCAACATAATAATAATAATAATAATAATAGACAGTATTGGAAAACAACACGCACAAAATGTACTACGACAGAGCCATAATCACAGATAAAACAATTTACCACAACAGACCAGACATCACACTCATTGACAAACACAATAAAATCACATACATTATAGACATAGCCATTCCAAACACTCACAATGTACAAAACACATGCACTGAAAAAATTA
>NW_019389284.1:13623-15676 GCF_000671375.1 Centruroides sculpturatus
TGGCGAAAGCAGCGCCGGCCCAAGCATGGCTACTGCAATGCCCTCAACAGATGTGAGGAATCAACCTAGCCTTGGTGTTTCTGTGGCAATGCATCCACAGACCACAAAGGCTGGAAAACCACGCCAACGGTTGAAATGGATATCAGAAATGAATGAGTTTATCATCCGTACTTACTACACCATCACAAGACTCGAAACAAACATGACAGCATACAGACTGTAAGGAACCAAGTCCGAGCATTATTTTTATTTATTTTTGCTTTTTATTATATTTTGTTTGGGGCTTATGTTTTGTTAGGACGAAGGTTTCCTCACCTTAGAAACTTAAAAATAGAAGAGAAACCAACTCATCAATGAGAGAGAAGCGCCGTAGAAAAAACTCACGCACACTTGCGTTCCTGAGCGGAAAAAAGTAAGTCCACACCGAGAAAAAGGGGGGGAGAAGACCCCACAAGCACAACTTAAATTCGCTAAGCCTTAAAAGAATAAAACATCCCGAAAATTGTCAAAAAGAATAATGTAAAAGGTTAGCAAGTATTATCGGAAAATAGGTTGCCAGACAAATAGAAAAGTTTATTGTTAGCGAATAAGTATCAGGTCAGTCCAAAAGTTTGTGCACATTTTGGCGAAATTTTTAAATGGTGTAAATAAAACAAAATTTAACATTTTAATCTATGATATATTTTCCTTTGCTATCTACAATATCTCGCCATCTTTCTGGTAGCGTTTTTATTTCGTTGGTGTAAAAAGATTCTGGTTTTGAAGCAAAAAACTTCTGAGTTCATTTTGTATATCCGTTTAGAATTGAACTTTTTGCCTTGGCAAAAATTTTGTAAGGCACGAAATAACTGAAAATCACTTGGGGCAATATCCGGGGAGTATGCAGGATGCGGCAAAAGCTCCCAATTCAGTTCATTAATTTTTTGCAGCGTTTTTCGAGCCGTATGCAGTCTAGCGTTATCATGGTGGAACAACACTTTCTTCATATTCACCAATCACGGGCGTTTTTTAATCAATTCTGAATTTAAACGGCAAAGTTGTTCACTGTATACATCTGCATTAATGGTTTTATTTGGTTCTAACAATTCATAATAAATGACATCATACATATCCCACCACACACTTAGCAGAACCTTTTTGGGATGTAAAGACGCCTTTGGTGTTGGAATTGGCTGTCCACTGTCTTTTTCTGGTGATGTTATCATAAATAACCCATTTTTCGTCACTTGTTACCAAACAGTCTAAAAATGGCTCTCTTTCAAAGCGCGATAGAAGAGAAATGCAGATGTTTAATCGCTGCTGGCAATTGGCTTCGGACAGCTCGTGTGGTACCCACTTTCCAAGCTTGGATACTTTTCCAATCTCCTTTAAATGGTGAAAGACTATCCCATGAGATGAATGCATCTTTTCTGCGATCTGATCCACTGTTAAATGTGGCTCTGACTCCACAAAATTTTTAAGAATGTCATTATCAAAATCGACAGGACATCCTGAACGGGGTTCATCATTAATGTTGCTTTTTCCAAGTTTAAATTTTTTGAACCATTTCTGGGCAGTCCTCATACTAATAGTATGTGCACCATGTACACTATTAATTTTTATTGCTGCAGATCTGGCAGTTTCACCACTCAAAAAGAAAAAATATAACACAGCACGTTTATATGCGTTATCGATATTCATTTTTTATCGGTACTAATATGCGTCTGATCTTTACGAAATTTGGTGACAAACTGACGAATACAACGGTCAAACGATGACAAGTTTCAACAAGTTCGGAATCTTATCGATCTGGTAATGAGTAATCGCGAAACCCATACATGCTACTAATGCGCACGAACATTTGGACTGTCCTGATATGTAAATGAGGGGAGTGATCGCAGTCAGAATTGTGACGTCACCTCACAGTATAAAAACCGAACGTCAAGTGAAGACAGACGAGATGAACTCCAGTTAGCAACGAGCTTGATGAGCCTCATAGCAGTGAACAAGAGAGGTGTCCGATAGGATCAAATAGTTCCAAGGCGATTTTGAAGTTATTCGATTTGTGGATCGA
>NW_019389285.1:0-4814 GCF_000671375.1 Centruroides sculpturatus
TCCATTAAAAGTCGCACAAACCCGAGGAAATACACCATAGTAAATAAAATGGAAATAATTTAATGTTCCTTGGGTGGCCCGGTACCGTTTGATCCAAGGACTGGTACCGGTCCGCGGCCCGGGGGTTGGGGACCACTGCTCTACTGTACAAGGAAAGCGGCGCTTCCACCGCTTCCAAGGAGGCGCGCCACTGTACTAATTACATTTTAGAAACTTCAAGTGGCAAGCCTGTGATTCAGGCACGAACGTACGTCCAATTACTGTAGTCTACTACTGTTATGAGTGTAAGTACGAATATTTTGAAACACTGTTATACAATTTTCAGATGAAATCCAAAATACGTTTGCCTTTAAGCAGCTTACAATCATAGATTTATAGCACTTTGATCTTCTATACCATATTGTGAATTTTTGAGTAAATGCCACAATGTTATTTAGAATAGTCATCATATTATATCATCAATCTGCATTTCACTTGCAATTAATATATTTATTTAAATTAGGTTCCAGCAACATTTTCTATTTCTGAAACAACTCGGCAGGTAACAAATTCAGGATTTATGTCAAGACTTTTTATTCAAATTCAAGAATATCTCGGATTCAGGTAAAATTAGACATAGAGAATATACATATGTATATCAATTAATAATTTATCATAATTATNATATTAGTATATTCCATGTAATTAGTATATTGCTATTAATCTATTTCACATTGAATTTTCATCGATGTTAAGACTAACAAAATTTTTTAAGATAATAATTGTCACTATTGTATCGTTAAAAATTATTTTAAAATTATTTTTTTGCTCACAAAACAAACAACCACTCGTAATTAGAAAATTAAGTCTCTTTTAAATACTCGCCTCCCTTTCATGGTAGAGCCAGTGTTGCCAGCTAAAACACGCAAAAATTTAACAAAAATAATATAAAGTAGCCAAGACATAGCCAAATATTGTAGCGCCACATCACTAGCGGACGTTTGAAATTTGTCGACTAGAACGGTCGGTTAACCGATGCGACAGGTTGATCGGGGGTCGGATAATCGATGCTCTACTGCAGCGGTTCCCAACCTTTTTATCGCCGCGGACCGGTCAAAGTTTGATAATTTTACCGCGGCCCACTGAGGGGGGACGTTGACCGTTTATATTTTAGATTGACTTAATTTAATAATTTTAATTTAATTGTATTTAAACATGCCTTCAAAATAAAATACAGTTACACCAAAAAATGAATATAATGTGATTTAACATTTTAATTCACTAGAACGCTAAATCAATGAGAACCCTGAGCTTGTTTCATTGCAAGGAGACGGTTCCCTCTAGGGGTAATAGGAGACAATGACACCCGAAGTGTGTTTCTTACGTCCAGTTTATTCTGTTGTTCCGTCGTCCATTAAAAGTCGCACAAACCCGAGGAAATACACCATAGTAAATAAAATGGAAATAATTTAATGTTCCTTGGGTGGCCCGGTACCGTTTGATCCAAGGACTGGTACCGGTCCGCGGCCCGGGGGTTGGGGACCACTGCTCTACTGTACAAGGAAAGCGGCGCTTCCACCGCTTCCAAGGAGGCGCGCCACTGTACTAATTACATTTTAGAAACTTCAAGTGGCAAGCCTGTGATTCAGGCACGAACGTACGTCCAATTACTGTAGTCTACTACTGTTATGAGTGTAAGTACGAATATTTTGAAACACTGTTATACAATTTTCAGATGAAATCCAAAATACGTTTGCCTTTAAGCAGCTTACAATCATAGATTTATAGCACTTTGATCTTCTATACCATATTGTGAATTTTTGAGTAAATGCCACAATGTTATTTAGAATAGTCATCATATTATATCATCAATCTGCATTTCACTTGCAATTAATATATTTATTTAAATTAGGTTCCAGCAACATTTTCTATTTCTGAAACAACTCGGCAGGTAACAAATTCAGGATTTATGTCAAGACTTTTTATTCAAATTCAAGAATATCTCGGATTCAGGTAAAATTAGACATAGAGAATATACATATGTATATCAATTAATAATTTATCATAATTATATATTTAGTAATTTATTTTTTTTAGTTATGAATTAAATACTGCTCCTTATGCTGAAAGAAATAACCTTCTGAAAAATAATGTATGAAACTGCATTAAAATCTATTTGCATGGCTAATTTTACTTTTTACATTAATTATAATTAGCTTTTTATTATTCAGACGGTGGACATTGCAGTGCCTGTTGGGCAGAGATTTGAAAGACTTCAATATATGGATTTCTCTCAATGTTACGTAATTGACAGGGTTCTCTTTTTTATTAGAAAACCTTTAGAATTGTCGAAAATTACTGCGATACTTCGTCCATTTTTCTTTCAAGTAATTTACATGTTCATTCTTACCTGTAATTTATTTTAATTATTGTTAATACTTATGAAAGATCATCTGTTAGACGGTGTTATGTTATATGGGTAATACTTCAAGAATTGAATTTATTACATAATATAATGCAATACTTGGGAAGTCTAATAAGGGAATGCCCGTAAAAAAGACTTTATATGAGAATTTGGTTTTAAACGTGTAAGAAAATTTCGAAAAATTTACGTGGCCAGCTCGTTATGTGAAAAGCAAACCAGCAATCACGATTTCATCCATTCAACTACTGGTGGCACTACAGTGATGCCTCGGACTTCGAATATAATTTGTTGGAACTTTGAAATGAATTCGTTGTCGGAATCAATTTTTCTTATTACAAATAACGGAAAGTGAATTAATCCGTAATCAGGCCCTAAACAATACCTATTTTAAGAAATTTAAACAGTAAACATACATATTTTAAGTTAATTAAAAATGATATAATTAAATGCCCCAAATAACAAATTAAAACACGAAAACAATAAATAAAATACTTAAATATCGTACATTGAAATTAAAATTGTGTTTACTCTATATTGGTGAAGAAAAATAATATTCCGTTTCTTAAGATTGCTGTGCAGCTTGCTTTGCTTTCTCATAAATAATAAATAAATAATCCTCTCGGATATGATATCAGCAGTTAATTGATTTTTAATTACATTCTGGAAGAGGTGAACGACTACTTTTTGTGGAATTAGCTTTAACCTCCTCGCCACAAGCTCTCCTTTTTATCTGACCAGCGAGATTGTGAGATTACAATAGGAAAATTACTTAGGCCTATATATTGTTACCAGCAATCTGAAAATATGCTTTTATGGATTTTGGAGGGTGCCGGGTTTAAATATTTAGTTCATTTTTTGAGAAATTTGATGTGTTGGCCGATTACCATTTTATATTCGACTGTAAATAGTACGTAAGACTTCACGTTAAAAAAAATTTCGATTCTTTAATTAACTTCTCTCGCATATTTTTCGTCTATACAAGAAGTAATTCAAGTTTAGTTAATAAAAACAATTTATTCATTATGTTCTAACAGAACCTAGCCTGTATGTATCGAAACATTACATAAGAATGCGTTTATTTCAGGTCTGGATAGCAATTTTCGTTGCATTTATAATTTGCTTAATTACATTTTCCCTGCTTTTTTGGATGGATTCTAAATTACAAGATAGAAGAAAATTAACAATCTATAACGTAGCTTGGGCGCTTTTTGGATCATTTGCACAAAAAGGTAATTAAATATTCACGTTTATATTTTATAAGTCATTGGAATACTTTAATCGAATATTTCAAATATTGTAGGAAGTGACGTATTTGTACCTTCCGGTCAGAGTTGCAGAATTCTTGTCACTGGATGGGTTCTAGCATTATATGTCATTACTGCCAGTTATGCTGGTGCATTAATGTCTTTCATTACGTTTCCTGGTTTTGAACCTGTTCCCCGAACTTATTCCGAATTACTAAAAATGGCCGATAATGGTGACTATGTTGTAGGAGTAGGATACAATGAATTAATTTTTAAGTTTATTGAAGTAAGTGTATAAGTGTTTTTTTTATTTTAAAATTATCTATATAAAAATGTAATGTAAAATAAATTTCATTTAAAAAATTTGTATTTTTTAAAACTCTTTCACTGTATGGACACATTGAAAGTCCATTTCCGACTCGTCATGGGTCTGGAGCACATCCAATCTCAGAATGATGAGATTCGAAGGTAAGGCACATGGACAACATAAAAGAGAACATAAAAGAGACCGTCTCTAAAAAACTTGTAATCAAAAGTCAAATTAAAACGAAAAGCTTTATGATCACAATATTCTCTCACCAAAATAATGTTTTTAAAAACCAAAGTAAATGATTTGTATTATTACGATAGGCACGTGGAGTCTTTTAGAATCGTTTTAAGTTTAGTAAATATTTTTAGAAAATTAACGCAGAGAAAAGATATACTGCCCTATGACATGCTATGATAAGAATGTCCATCCCACGGCCCACTTTATATTTTTTTGCGGTCACTGCACCCTAAATTTTTAAAGTACATTTTCATTCATTTTGGTAAAGTATGTCGTAAAAATTATTTTTGTTTCACTAGATAAACCTTGATGTCAGAATAACGTAATTGGTGCTAGAAAACTTTTTATCTAGGAAACTGTTATGCGTGTGGTGTACTATATATTGTTGTGAACAATTTTTTCCTGCATGAAAAACATCAAAACTGCTAAAAGAAATAGGTTGAGTTATTCCCATTTAACTAACATTTTTAGAATTAAGACTTGTACCGTAAACGCAGATATTGACATTATTATATAAGGAAAACAATGTCAAAAATCGCATTGAATTTATTTTTATTTTGTGTAAGTATAATTTCTTTTACTGTCAGTAACACAGTATATTTTGTAATCATATGTATTT
>NW_019389286.1:0-1172 GCF_000671375.1 Centruroides sculpturatus
ACTTGATATAACAGATGTTTCTCCAGCAGAAATACTAAACATTAAGCTGTAGACCGTCAAAAAATCGAATTTAATCTCTTTCTCAACAGGGAATTTCTAGGGGGAAAAAAAAATGCTAAAATTTCAAAGTAACATTTTCAGTTGACACTTGATATAACAGATGTTTCTCCAGCTTCTTCTTGGTTATCTTCCATTCACTCCTTTAATTCGTGGAGTTTTTTCTTCCTTTTTTTCCTCCTCTTTATGTGTTTTTACAGAAATCTTTTCATCTTTCTTTTTTTTCTACATTTTTCTTATTTTGTCTCTTTCTTCTTTCTCTCTTTTCCTTGTTTTTTTCTTTTTATTTTCATAAGGAGTTTAGAAATCTTCATCAAGTAGATAACATTAAAAGAAAAAGAAAATTTATAGTTTAAAATATTCTATTTGTCTAAAATCATTTATTAATGTTAATTCTTTTGATGTAAATGTCAAAAAATTTATCTTTAGAAGACAAACAAACAAAAAAACTACTCTTCAGAGGAAAAAGAGCAGGAAAAGAAGGATAAATAGGAAGAAGTAGAATAGAGAAGAGAAAGAAAATTAAGAGTTAGAAAGACAGTTGAGAAAGATACGAAAACCGAAAAAGAAGACAAAAAATAAGCTGGAAAAGAGGAAAGAAAATTGAGGAGATATGAAACAGGAGCTGGTTGAGAAAGAAACAGAGGAAACTGGAACAGGATTTGGTTGAGAAAGAAACAGAGGAACCGAAACAGAAGCTGGTTGAGAAAGGAACAGGGGAAACTGGAACAGGAGCTGGTTGAGAAAGAAACAGAAGAAACCGGAACAGGAGCTGGTTGAGAAAGAAACAGGGGAAACTGGAACAGGAGCTGGTTGAGAAAGAAACAGGGGAAACTGGAACAGGAGCGGGTTGAGAAAGAAACAGGGGAAACTGGAAAAGGAGATGGTTGAGAAAGTAGAAGAGGATGAGTAAGAAAATTGAGTAGAAAAATAATGAAAGGAGAGAGAGAAGAGAAGAAAAATCAATAATGAAGAAGAAATGCAAAGGAAAAATGAAAAAGTAGAAGTGACAAAAGAAAAACAAATCTAATATGTTAATCATTAAGTTTTTTATTCTTGAAGATAAGTTTATAATTAATATAAATAAAAAAAAAATTTGGACCAAGGCACTTAGG
>NW_019389286.1:3840-4746 GCF_000671375.1 Centruroides sculpturatus
CTATATCAATTAGACGTGGGCCTCATATATATATATATATATATATATGAGGGTTTGACTCTGTTATACACGTGTATATATTAATGTGTATCGTCATATAATTATATTCGTTTATGCAGTATACTAAACATTAAGCTGTAGACCGTCAAAAAATCGAATTTAATCTCTTTCTCAACAGGGAATTTCTAGGGGGAAAAAAAAATGCTAAAATTTCAAAGTAACATTTTCAGTTGACACTTGATATAACAGATGTTTCTCCAGCAGAAATAATATCCCTTGAGATTGATATTTGTTGTATTTTTTCATTGATACTTTACAAACAAAGAAAATCGCTTCGTACGATAAAGTATTTCTTTATTTTTAAACACGAAAACTGTATATTATTGTAAAAAATATTCACGTGTAACCTCTGTAACATTAAATATGAAATTTAGGTGATAGAAACGTGAAGAAGACTCAGAAAAATCCATATGGTTAGGCACAGAACCCACAACTAACTACCAGTATTTTGTGGTTTTTATCTGGTAAGAGAGTTTAAGTGAACTGTGTAAATGATTTCTATGATCATAAAGATCGTAATAAAGATATACGTGTGATGTAAATATAAACAGGAAGGAAGTCTTTGGCAATATATGTAGAATATTTTAACTTAAGTACATCTGTAAATAAATAAGACATGATATCTTATGTATATTCTGAGATTCTATATTAATAATGGTACAGAGTGAGAGAATATTAATGGAAAGTGGAAGAAAAAAAATGAACCATTATCATCATTTAACTGTCAAAGACGAGATTTATTGAAGACATTTTAATTATATTCATAAAACTTCTTTAATAATGCTTGATTAAATTCCTTTCTACGCGTTTTATACGCGTATTATCCTAAATAAAATATAACTATTT
>NW_019389287.1:0-4760 GCF_000671375.1 Centruroides sculpturatus
AGAAATATATATTATATTCACTTAATTACTGCGACAATTATATAGAGCAAAATACACTCGCTATATTAAAACCATTGAATGCTGGTAGTTAGATGTTGGTTTGGGCTTGCCAAAAGGAGTTTTTCGGGTTTTCTTCATGTTAGTAACACCTAAATAGGGTCCAGCTTCCCATAAGTCTTCCTGGGATGCAGCCCCCTCAGTAGATTGCTCATGTGTTGAGTTGCCATAACCAACTAAACCAAACTAATTCTATTGAGTGATTATTTATCGTGACATGATCACAATGCCGGGCTGCAATTTTTCGTCACAATGTTCTCAGTTGTTTTAGTGGTAGTCTTGCCCTGTACATTGTACTTTTCCTGTTAGCAACAGAGTCATGTTGGTCATCTATCTAACTTCATTCAGGGGAAATTTTTGAATCAAAGTAACATGACTTTCATTCCGAACTGGAAGTTTGTACATAGTTAATCATGGCCTCCTGCCCTAAGCTTTCCACATCTGATCTCAAATTTTCATCTAACTTCTTTCTCAAGATTAAGGAAGGACAGATGGACAGACAGGATGACAATAGGGAATTTATAGGTCTATAATTTTTTTCAAATTGCAGCCCAATAATTTTTCTATAAATTCAATATTTACAAGAACATACTTCACCCATAGTTCATACAATCTGTTACCAAAATTTAAACACTATCATCACATAAAAGCAATTATTCTAGCATTTTTACAAGATTTTTTTATTTAAACAAGTTTTGTATGAAGTCTTTCGGACATTAAGGTTAACAACTTTCATCACATGCGGCGCCATCACAACCTGTCCAACACAGATTACTTTTCAAATATTATTAGTAGACCAGTTTTAATTAGTTGTTGTTGACTATCCTCTCTTCTGGGAGGAAGTCAACGACTACTTTCAGTGGAATTACTTCAATCCCTTTTGCAAGAGTCCCTTCTTTCTATCGGACAGACAGATGGTGGCATTCAAATACAAAAATTACATAATACAGAGTTACCAGCCTGCACAAAATATGTTTTAAATATGCAATGCCAGATAATGGTTATGCAAGATTTAAAAAATTTTGTTTCAATGCATAGTCTGAATATTTATAAATGTTTTTAAACATGCATTTTGAAAAGTTTATTTATTCTATTATTGAATATAAATTAACAATGATTTACTTTTATTCCCTTGTTTTATCATTAAAATCATAAATATTGATATCATTATTGTGCCAAATTGATATTAAAATAGCTTTTTAATTTATTCCTTTACTGTAATGTAAGCATAAATTCAAAGGGAAAAAATCATCACAATGCTTATGTGGAGAGGGAAGGAGTCAAAAATAATGAAAATTATGTTTAAAATTTAGATGTCTTCACAGTACTGTTCTTAAAAATCGAAACCATACATATACAGGGTGTCTCAGTTAAACGTTCAGAACCTCTAAGAGGGGTAGGGTGCATCCCGTAATCATACAACAATGTAGGGTTGGAAAATGGAAATGCTTTCCTGATGTGGTAGATGGTGTTGCGCAAAAATTTCAAGTATTCTTGCAGGGTATCATCATTTCGCACAAGGATGCAGAGTGAGCTGATATGCATTTAGTGTATGGGCCTGCAGATTGTAGTGGACTAACTGCACAGCGCTTGTACGTGGAACGATATCCGATGAGGTGTATGGTGTATTCCAGCCATAATTTCTTCACAAACCTGCACCAGAGGTTAGCTGTTTCTGTGTACATCACTGCTTCAGGAAAGCATTTCTGACCCTGCATTGCTACATGATTCCAAGTCGTCGGGATGCACCTAACCCTTCTTAGAAGTTCTGAAACGTTTAACTGAGACACCCTGTATATCATTCTGTTATCTGCTTAAGTTTTACAATATAGAATTTCAATATAATGCAGTACTAAATTCGTAAAAAGAATAGTAGCAGTGTTAAAATAAAAATTAATGGCAGAGAATTAAGGGAAATGGACAAGTTCAAATATGTAAGCAGCATTAAAGAAAAGAGGAGGAAATATGGAAAAAGTGACTAAAATACATCAGAAAGAGACAAATTTATTTTTCTTGGTGTGTTAGATATATACTAGAGAAAGGAAGCAATAGCCTCTGAAACCTGGAATTATTTTTCATACAGTATCATGTTGTGTATGTAATATTTATGACAACACATTAACTTTTGCAATTCTCTCTGCACAGAGATGAAACTTTTAAGACATGCATAATATGGATGATATATAGAGAGAAAACGGAAATAAGAGATACAGAAGAAAATGAGATTGAGCAAAGTAGAAAATATTATTAAAGAGAAATAGATGAAATACTTTGGATCATGTTAAAAGGATGGAGAAGGAAAGAATATTGTGTATGATCAAAGAGAGATGCATGAAGAAAGATTAAGAGAAAGGCCAAGGAGAAGAAGCAAGACAAGGGTAGACAGGAGATGAAAGAAAGACCAAAGAAGATGGACAGGCTATACAAAGCTGACTGAAGAATAATAGAAGCTATGATGGTAGTGATGAATGTGCATTAAAAATTTATTCCAAAGTCTCATTGTAAGTTTAGAGAGCTATTTTTGTTATGTCTAATTATTTTCAAATTTTGATGACATGGATGTTTTTAATGTAGTATCAATTTTCTCTCTAAGAAATAATGAAAATATGGATTTTGTTCATACACTACATTGTTTAACTGTCATTTCTGCATATCACCATTTTTGACAAAAAAAATTACTAGTATTGTTAATTGTTATATATCAATTTATTAATCTAAGTGTTATTTTTTATTTGGTTTGGAATTGAGGAGTATATTAATTTTTCTCATAAAAATTCATGAAAATAATGGTGTTATTTCATAGAATATCATCTAAATGAAGGATTAAAAGGAAAAAATTAAAACTATTACATTGGGAATGAATGTACAAATTGCTACTAAAATGTAAAATTATGTTTAAGACAGTAAAAATATATTTAATTAAAATACTTATGAGAATTTTTTCATGAAAATGAATTAAACAATAATGACAGGTCATAATAATTATATATTTATTAGTTAGAATCTGTTATATGTTTTACAGTTTTGTTTTTTCTTTTAAACATAGTGAAATCGAAATTAGAATATATTAAATACAATATGAAAATAATTACATAAAAATTAATTTTTAAATCCATGAAAATTATTCAGCCAATTTCTATGGATTTAAAAATATATATACCATTTTATATATATATTCAAAACAATGATCAAATTCAAACATTACAAAATTTTATTTATTGTTTGCTAATAATAACTTATAAACTGTTAATAATTAATAAATTAATTTACATATATTTTTATGTTCTGAGATTCTATTGTTATTGAATTTTTATTACAATAATTACAACTTCAAATATCCCTGCCTTATGAAAATGTACAGGTTTCTATTTAAATTTAATACTGGGGGAGATCAATTTTGTTCTTTTTAACAATCCTGGAACTTTCAATAATAGAAAAACTTACAAAAAGTGGAATTTTGTATAAAACAACATCCATGGAATTAAGAGATAATTGTTAACATTCCATGGATAATTTTTCCTTTTTTAAAAACAGTACAATTTATACAAAGATATGAAAGGATGAGATTTCTAAAAATTTCATTTACAAATGTATGATTATTTGTGACTATATACAGGATGCAATATAATTTGTAAAAATACTAAAAATCTGTTAAGTTATTATAACTTATAATTTTTATAGCTATTTTTTAATATCCGGCAGATATGTCTAATATGACAAATTATTTAAAATTTATTTTAACAAATATATCGCTCTTATCAAAAAAAATAATAGTAATATGATATTGAAGTGGATATGCATGGTATCACTTGACATAAATGTCTCAAAGTACATAATAAAAAAAAAAAGGGAAAAAAATCTNATTAATTTTTCTCATAAAAATTCATGAAAATAATGGTGTTATTTCATAGAATATCATCTAAATGAAGGATTAAAAGGAAAAAATTAAAACTATTACATTGGGAATGAATGTACAAATTGCTACTAAAATGTAAAATTATGTTTAAGACAGTAAAAATATATTTAATTAAAATACTTATGAGAATTTTTTCATGAAAATGAATTAAACAATAATGACAGGTCATAATAATTATATATTTATTAGTTAGAATCTGTTATATGTTTTACAGTTTTGTTTTTTCTTTTAAACATAGTGAAATCGAAATTAGAATATATTAAATACAATATGAAAATAATTACATAAAAATTAATTTTTAAATCCATGAAAATTATTCAACCAATTTCTATGGATTTAAAAATATATATACCATTTTATATATATATTCAAAACAATGATCAAATTCAAACATTACAAAATTTTATTTATTGTTTGCTAATAATAACTTATAAACTGTTAATAATTAATAAATTAATTTACATATATTTTTATGTTCTGAGATTCTATTGTTATTGAATTTTTATTACAATAATTACAACTTCAAATATCCCTGCCTTATGAAAATGTACAGGTTTCTATTTAAATTTAATACTGGGGGAGATCAATTTTGTTCTTTTTAACAATCCTGGAACTTTCAATAATAGAAAAACTTACAAAAAGTGGAATTTTGTATAAAACAACATCCATGGAATTAAGAGATAATTGTTAACATTCCATGGATAATTTTTCCTTTTTTAAAAACAGTACAATTTATACAAAGATATGAAAGGATGAGATTTCTAAAAATTTCATTTACAAATGTATG
>NW_019389288.1:0-1079 GCF_000671375.1 Centruroides sculpturatus
TTTTTATATATTGGAATTAATTCATCTTTGCTTCTAAGAAATTCAGTTATTCCACTTTCGTACAAGCGACGTATGCTATAAATAATAAAAAAAAAACAATGAAATAAAAATAATAGAAAAATTTTCTTTAAAAAGTAATAATGCTAAAGCGTACATTTTATTAACCTGTTTTTTATACGGGAAACCTTTTCTTAAGAGATATGCGACAGGAAACGATATAAGGTCGTCTTCACTTGTTATTATTTTGCCGCTCAATTGCTGTCTGATGGCTATGTTTATGAACTCGATATTTTCTATAAATGCAAAACGACCGTTGTTTATTTTTTCGGCAACATCTCCAAACTGCAAGTAATTGTCTTTGTGATTGATGTGATCGCCTAACGTTTTAGAAATTCCAGATTGATTTCTCTGTAGAAGATAATTTATTTCAATAAAAACATATTGGATAAACTATTGCCATTACTAATAGTCTACTACTTATACAGTATATGAAAAAATGTTATATATATTTTTAAAATATTTTGTAAATATTTCACTGACTAAAGAAAATTCATACAATTGATAAAATTTGAATCACTCGGTAAGCAAACTACAGTAGACCCCCCTATAACACGGGTTCCTATAATTACGATTCCTATAAGATGGCGAAAAAATTGCGACGGTATCTGTACAAACCTGGTAAAAAAACTCCTATAATTCGGTAAAACGTCATCGGGCAGCCGAAATACTTTCTGCCGTCCAGCGCCACGCTACAGAGAATTTAGGCGGGTAAATTGAGTTTACTATCGTCTGTACAGCATTATATATAAATTATATATAAATTAGTTACTGTACAATAATTATATATTAATTATATATAAATTAGGTACTGTATATACAATTATATATTAACTTAATTTATTGTAACTTTATTATAATTATATATATACTTTCCGCTGTCCAGCGCTACGCTACGGAGAGTTTAGGCGAGTAAGTTGTTTACTATCGTCTGTACAGTATGTAAATTAGGTACCGTAAGTCTAATACAGTACTGTAATTTTATACATTTCTTGTGAAAGAAACATTTCTTATTCAACGGC
>NW_019389288.1:1809-4426 GCF_000671375.1 Centruroides sculpturatus
ACTGTACATATTATTCTATATAAATTATATATAAATTAGGTACTGTATATATAATTATATATTAACTTAATTTATTGTAACTTTGTTATAATTATATTTATACTTTCCGCCGTCCAGCGCCATGCTATGGAGAGTTTAGGCAAGTAAGTTGAGTTTACTATCGTCTGTACAGTATGTAAATTAGGTACCGTAAGTCTAATACAGTACTGTAATTTTATACATTTCTTGTGAAAGAAACATTTCTTATTCAACGGCCATAAAAATTATTTATATTAATGATGTCTCCAAATTTCAACGAAGTTTTCGCAGAAAAATAACTTATCAGAAATCGCGGCCGCAGTTTGGTGCGTTGCTCCGCGACGAAAACAAGCTTGAGCAATGGCGACGTCGAACGGTGCACACTCGGTAAGTAATCCTACAATTTTTTGTTTATAGCGTAGTTAATACGAATTATTCCCAAAAAAAATATACGTATTTTGGAAATGTTGAGTCGAATAGTCTAGAATCGATTAATTTTATGGAAGAAAACCTTTCAAACAGCCGTAGTCCGTAAACTTCACACGTGTCGGGCTGTGATTGGCAAGGACTCGTAAGAAATCGATTCATAGAGAATGGAACGTATCTACCGTGTTATGGGGGGTCGACTGTATACATAATACAAAACTTAAAGTTAACATATTTTATTGATATTAAAATATAAAACCAGGACGATAACTGTAGTAAAAGTTTTACAAGTTCAGAAGTCTCTCTAATTCGTTCTGTGTCATTTGACCACGGGTCTTTATTGTGAGGCTCTGCTTTGCCATAGTAGCACTTTTCCCATACGGTGACATACTAGACCCATAAATTAATGATCAAAGCTCTCTTCAAACTATTTTGTATAAAAGAGGACTAATTGTGAAGAGATTTCTGTTTTTTCTCAATTTGTAATTTTTTTATTATCAATCTTTATTGATTGAAAACTTTAAATTGCAATTAATCATTAAATTTTTTCTTATAACTAATAGTTTGCAGCAATTACGTATTATTAGAGTTCTGTTTCCTACATTTATATTCATATACACAATTGAAAAATCGATTTAAAATGTTCGAGTATAAATAAAATATTTTATTTGTAAACAGCGTTATTTTTAAAAGTTGTATGTTCGGAATAATTAAAGTCAGTATACGTGTTACGTTTTATGATTTTAAAAAAAATTGTTGATAGGAAAAATTTTACGCTGGTCATAAATATAAGAGCAATTAGAAAAATTAAATTGTTTAATTTAGTTTGTAATTAGAATTATGTTGGTTTTTTATTTTTACACATACAGTAATTAGGTTATCCATACTTTGCACCAGTTCCTGATGATAATTTACTGTAAAATAAATTCGTTTGTGTTTCTGTCTTTTTTTAATCTTGACAAAGTAGCTAGATAGATCAAATCTGAGACAGGATGTGGAAAGCGTAGCGGTAGGAAACCCCAATCACTTATTTTTAAACTTCTATGCAAAATGGAAGTCATTTTATTTTAATTGAAATATTTTCTCCTGAAAGGAGTTAGATACATGATTGGCACGACTATATTGCTAACAGGAAAAGTATGATGTACAGGGGCAACATACTACTAATTTAAGTGGAAAGACTCTATTTTAAATTAAATAAATTAAAAATGTGATTAAAAATTGCAGATTCACATTGTGACAATATTGCAATAAATATTTGCTGGTTTAAAGTCAAACGTTCTAGCAAATCATCTATTTTTGTTCTTTCTTGTTACTCCTGCATCTCTGATGTAATAGTTCTCTACTTAGCAATATGCAAATTGGTAAAGTTAATTTTGTTTTCGTTATGTTTTTTAACTGGAATAAAATTTACATTTTTTTAGTTTCTTAGCATTAAATTTCAAAATAAAATTCATATTTCAACCGTAAAATATCACTTTAGAAAACGCATTTAGAAAACGCATTCTAAAATACACTTTAGAAAAAGCGTTATTTAATAATTTTCTTATATAGTGGTACCTCAGGATACGAAATTAATCCGTTCCGAAACTGAGATCGTATCATGAAAATGTCGTAAGGTGAATAATTTTTCCCCATACGATTACATGTAAAACCAAATAATTCGTTACAACTCGAAAAACACATTCAAATTAAAGCTAGTACATTAAAGTAGTACATTAAAATAATAAATAATATAGTAAGGAAAACACTGAAAAATGCGTTTTGTAGTTGTAAATGTATAAATAACCATAATAGAATAATAACTGATTTAAAAAAATGTAGTTTTATGCACTTTACCTTTGAGGATAGATGAAGGTGAAGGTGTAAACTGGTGGCGGAAGAGAGGGAGAAGGAAAATCATACTAAAACTTAACTTAGATAACATAATGTAACAATAACTTAATAATAACTTAACACTAATTTGTTTATCTTTTCTGCTTTATATATTTTTTTAAATTTTTTATTCACTGCTTTTTGCTTCCTTTCTTTCACTTCCACCAGCACTTTCACTGGATAGAGGTCGCTTGGTAAAATATCTATCCAAAGAGGTTTGGCTTTGCCTACTTTTTAAAATGTTTCTAAAATGACTTAGGCAAATGTCATTACTCCGAGCAGCAATACGGCCAGTGTG
>NW_019389288.1:6823-7469 GCF_000671375.1 Centruroides sculpturatus
CATTCTCATAGACGTCTCGGGAGGACAAGGGTTTAAAATAGGGTGAATACTAATTAAGCCTATATTTTTAAATATTTTTAAAAAATTAAAAATTTTATTGTGATTTCCGACCCCAAATAATTAAATAAATTTATATAAAATAAAATATATTAATTTAAAAAATCTGAAAACTTTTGGAGGTCGTTTTTGACATCAGAAACTATTTTTAAATAACTTTACCAAAGTCAAATCCGTGCACTACAACTTTAGAACGATGAATTAAATTTGATAAAAAATCCCATTAAAAACAATTAAGCCTTAATAGAGCCTTATTAAAGGCTAATTAAAATCGCGATAAAATTTTTTCGCGCGGGCAAAAAATTTTGAAAAAATTTGGGGACTTAAAAAACATTCCAAAAATTCAAAAAAATGTTCGAGGACCGCGTTTTATGTAACGCTATGTCACTTGCCCAAGATATCTCGGGTTATGGGCTTAAGGTTCTGTAGTTTCACTCTTCTAAACATGGTAAATATTTTAATATTATCTTATAAAAACACTACCTTATGCTAATCAATCGAAAATAGAGTAGAGGAAGTAAAATTTAACAACACAAGCTACGGTTGAAATACATTTTTAATGGTAATGAGTTACACTTTTTCCATATTG
>NW_019389289.1:0-4771 GCF_000671375.1 Centruroides sculpturatus
TCCGCCGTCTTTTGTTTACTTACAATATGTTAAGCGGTTTCTTCATCTGCGAAATATATTTTGATAAATAATGTGCATATATCTCTCAGCTATGTATTAAACGGTACTGAGAATGCACCTACAGGGTGTTTAATAAAAGAATTGAATTGAATTGAATTGAAAAATATTAAAGGCATATACGGTTGGAAAATTATCCAATCTGCTTATTTTTATTAGCAAATTCATGTAGAAATTATTTATGGCATCATTAAAGTAATTAAGTCCCGCAAGTGTCTCCGTATCTCTGCGTGCAACGGACAGACGAAATCCTTTAGCTAAAACTTCATCTGGAGGATTTGGCCTTAAAGCATCATCAACTTCCACATCCATTTCGGATGTTAATTTTGAAAAACCATCTAACTGATCTTCATCTTTAAGAGGTTTTTCATGTAAAACTACTGGTCCTTTTGTCTTAAAAATTTCTTTCGTCTTTTCCTCTGCAATAGCATACTTTGCTTCTCTCTTTTCTCGAATTGATCGCGTTAATTCCTCTTGATATCTTTTATTTTTCATCTCGCCTTTCCATTGACTGTCTAAGTTCTTTCGGCCAATTTTCATGAAAAAATGGTTCTCTTTTTGCCCAGAAAGTTTCGATAGTACGGATGGATTTTACAGAAAGGTTCTATATTCTTATAGCGAGAAAAATAGTCATCGAGTCCGGCCCTTCTCCAAATATGACAGAATTCCCGTTCATTATTCCATTCCTAGTTCTTTAACCAACAAAATTTAATAGTATTAATTCCGCTAATATATAAATTACCCTGCAATCTTTTACAAATTTTCGACAAAAAGCACACGAGTTATTAAGTTTCAAACAGGATGAACAAAATAGTGCCCCACATACACAATAACATCTATGCATACACAAATTACCCCGAAACTTCTTTGCATTTCTCGACGTTGAAACATGTTTTGAGTCCAAAAATGTATAAATCCTAGGATTATTTTTTGCCTATCGCCAAACTTTTCTTCTGTTATGTATACAACAGAGCCGAGAAAGTAATTAATTGTTTAATATGTGTGTTATTCAATTATTAACAATTACAAATATAAGACAATAAACACCCTGTCACGAAACTAGTTTTATTCTTTAAAAATTAGAATTTAGAAGCCAATCGTATGAATTTCGCATGAAAGTGTTCCAGTTTGAAAATCTCTTCTTGCAAGTTTTGAAAAAAAAATGGATTAGATAACATCAATATTGAATATTCGCGTTATTGTGAACTTGGCGGAGTATCGGGATCAGGACTTTTCTTTTTATTTTTTATCATCTCCAACCTTTTCTTTCTCATGTTTATTTGGATTTCGGATGCTCTGACTACTTCTGGATCTGTTTCTTCCTGCTCCTGCAACAACGACTATATAAATTATTTTTATTTGAATTTAATTTTTGAACAAAAGAAAATGAAAAAACATCACTATTTAAGCATTCATATATAAATGTCAATTTTGAAACGTAAACAGAATTCAATTTATCATTCACAAATCGAAACTCAACACTTCTTCAGTCACAAATCTAATTTGTAGTTAACAGTAAATGGTATCATCGTTAATGAATTCTCATGCGATTGTGTAATATTTATTAATTTAACATCGGTATAATTGAGCTCGGCCACCCTTCTAATGTTAAAGTGCCAAATTTGACCATTAATATCTCCGAGACCAACGAATCGATTTGGATAAAAGTTAAAATATTTAGTGTGCGGGGTGAGAACTGTGATTATATTAATACAAGTCTAATGATTTGAAAATAGAATATTTATAAAATAATGTTTCATTTTTACTGTTGTAGTTCTAATGTGCCTATGCATAACAAGGGATAATATTGGAATCGTGTCAAATTTGATCCTCCGAGTTTTTCAAATCTACGTTTTGAGTTCCTTTTTTCTAGTACTGTATATAAATGACAGAATATTTGTTCTCTCTGTTTTTAGTTTTTATTATGTTTTATATTATATATATTCTCTGAGACAATGAGAATTCCTAAATTCATTACTCGATCTACATTAAAGTTTTCATATTTATTCTCTGGGAATCCGGACTAAATATAAACGACCACCAAAACCTGCATACACCTGATTTAACACTATGAACTTTCAATGTCTTTGCTCGAGCTGTATCAGATTTTTCACACTTATTTCCTGGGATAAACACAAATCTGCACACTACGCGTGACTGTCACATAAATATATCACGAGTTATTAATGTCGCATCAGTTATCTTAAAAACTATTATTCTATAAATTTATCTGTAACTGAAAAATACTTGAAACCTCATTAAAAAACACTACTGAAACCAAGCTCGAAAAAACATCATAATAATAAAGAAAGGAAACTTTTGAAAGTTTTTGTTTAAGAATAATGGAAGCAGATTTGACA
The DNA here is from genome assembly GCF_000671375.1 of Centruroides sculpturatus. Taxonomy (NCBI): domain Eukaryota; kingdom Metazoa; phylum Arthropoda; class Arachnida; order Scorpiones; family Buthidae; genus Centruroides; species Centruroides sculpturatus. The sequence continues at coordinate 2,418 of NW_019389289.1, forward strand.
GTAAAACTCAACGTGTGAATAAAGTTCACATTACACAGACACAACAATTACAAGAAGTTTCAGAGAAAGCGCTCGTCCTGATAATAAATCGGAAAAATGAGCATCTTCGGAAAAATAAGCTTCCAGCTTTATTTCGTGCCTCAAACGTCTTTCGCTGACACTGTTCAAACACGTTCTAACGTTCAACGACATTAAGACACAAAGTAAAACTCGAAGCCTTTTTCTGTGACGATGTTTATTTATCCGATTTATTATCACGGTGACTGTTTCCACGAAACCTTCCTGTAGTTGTAGTTTATGTAATGTGAACTTTATTGACATCAACAGTCTCACTCTCAAATCTTCCATTATTTTTATCCCATAACTGATGATTCTTAACTGATGCTTCCACTATTCTGCCAGAAATTTTAGAAATTTCCTTTATTTACATATTTTTTAGGTATTTATTAGATATACAATAAATATATTTACCTCCAAAACTATCCCAAATCATTATAGACTCATGGCTTACTTTAAATATTCTTTTTCTTCTTAAATCGTGCGAATAATATGAAAACCCATCAGGGCTATATAAATTAAACTTCTCATCACTAAACATTATTTCTTGCCATCCTTCAGTCCATCCCATCTTGTCTTTAGCCCAATTTAAATTCATTGATATGTGTTTAGCAGTTAAAGGTAGTTTCAACTTTATTTTTAAATATTTTACATTGTCATAGTTTTTTAAAGTTCTCCAAAGAGTTGCATGNTTTTTCTTCTTAAATCGTGCGAATAATATGAAAACCCATCAGGGCTATATAAATTAAACTTCTCATCACTAAACATTATTTCTTCCCATCCTTCAGTCCATCCCATCTTGTCTTTAGCCCAATTTAAATTCATTGATATGTGTTTAGCAGTTAAAGGTAGTTTCAAGTTTATTTTTAAATATTTTACATTGTCATAGTTTTTTAAAGTTCTCCAAAGAAATACCAATACATCTATTGGTATTTCTTTGGAAAAGCATTTACGAATAGCAATGTGAAGAAACAGACGATTTTAATTCAGAAATTTTTAATTATTCAATTTTTTAGCAAGTGATGTAAAGTGTCGATAACATTTTTATAGCTGTGTTCATAAAATGGCTTATCATAGTTTTATTTTCAGAAGCAAGACTGAACCAAGATAGAGAAGAAAGAAGACTGTTTTTAGAAAAATTTGGATTAGAGAGAAAAGAAAGAGAAGCGTTATTAGAAATACTTTTGAAAACTTTGAATAAAAATTGAAAAAATTCTTTATTTATTTATTAATTACATTCTAACTATTTGTCCAACTTGGGGGATAAACAATTAAAATAATCTGACGTTGCACTACCGTATAAGCATGTGTGACAGTTTGTAAGTAGTGCACCAACAATATACAGTTTATCGACAGGCTGAAGATACAATTTCAATTTTTTTTTAAATCTAGAAAAGCAAATATCTGAATTATTTTCCCAAATATCCATTCCACACACTCTCTTACTGAACTCATCCTGGAAATAAATACTTGTTGCTCGGGTGTTAAGCTAGCACCTCGAAATAATGTAATGAGGTGTTGACGCAAAGGATAACCAGAATCTCCATATAAAACAAATTCGGTCCCGTTCTCGGAACGAGGAATTGCAGCCGAATGCTCTAACACAGTGTTTTTCAACCTTGAATATGCGACCGCTTTGCAAGTTAAAAACTTCTGGCGATCCCCCCAAGGCCATATTAAAACTATATCAGTGATTTTAAAAACTACGTATTTAATTTTCTTTCTGTTGAAACCTAAATGTCGATTGAAAAACCAATTATACTGTAAAATAAACAGGTATAGCCTTAATGAAATTCTAACTTTTTTTCATTGTAGTGTAGGACCTACAAACACTTGTCTTTTTCTTTTACCCGCGATCCCCTGTAAGGCTTTGCGACCCCGCTAGGGGTCGCGACCCACAAATTGAAAAGCACTGCTGTAACAAATTAGATTCTCTTAACATTCCACTGTCACGACGTATTCCTTCTATTGGTCCAAAAAAATTAGCAATCATACCGTCGGGTGTAACCACTGATTGAAATTTCAAACAATTTATACGTTTATGGCCACTGAATAACACCCTTTGATGTGTTTTGGTCAACAAATAGGACGTGCCGTTCCATCTACGAACCCCCAATAATTTGTCAAAGCAGCGCCTTTTGCTGTTACTTTAATTTATAAATATATCACTTACTGAAAAGAAAACAAGCAATCAGAATCAGGCATTTTATTTAAATTTATTCTTGCTTTTGTCACAGGTAACTCTTTAGTAATATAATATAATAAAATGGCTTCTTCATCTCTATCATACTGATCCA
>NW_019389290.1:0-1283 GCF_000671375.1 Centruroides sculpturatus
AAAGAAGAAAGTTAGTTTGTTCTTTACATTCTTTACACATTTCAACAGGAGCAAATGCTTTGAAACTTTTCAGGGATCATCCCTCATCCAACAAGAGGTCAACGACTAAATTGTCTTATTCAAATACTTTATTACTTGAAATTTCGTTCAATGTACTGTACAGTACAATCTATTTCTTTATCGTTCAGGAATACAAAATTTGTTGAAAAAGATACTCATATAGCGTGTTTAATATTTTAATGTCAGCTCGGAGAGTTCTGTATATTGGTATGTATGTTTATTTAAAAAGTATTTCACTTAAAGGAGAATAATTTAATATATCTTAGAGTATAACTCGCCGCGATTAATCGATCCACTGTTACACTACCAGTGGATCCTTACGTCATTTTTGCTTAAAGTGACGATAAAACAAAATGAAAAAAAAAATTATTTGAAACTAAAATGAGGAAATTAAAACACAAAAAATTAAAAAATAAATAGGAACATTTGTAACGTTCTGTCAAAAATAAAAAATAATAATCTAAAGTATTTTAACAAGTACAGTCGACTCACCTATAACACTGTTGATTTTTCCGTTTTATATGAATTCCATGTTGTACGAGTCACTTAGATTTTACAAATACGTGTGCCGGGCTGTGAACGGCTCATGTATTTGTAAAATCTAAGTGACTCGTACAACATAGAATTCATATAAAATGGAATAATCAACAGTGTTATAGGGGGGAGTCGACTGTATATAGACAGATTTGTCCAAACATAATTGTATGAAAAAAAAGGAAAAAACAAATATGGGGTATTTTTATCTATACAATTTAATTGAATTAGTCTATTTTAAATGTTTTTAATCACTTATTCATTATATTTATAACTTTGTATGCAAAAGACTATCTAGATTTAGTAAAACACTTATAAACGTTCTTAAAAGGGAATTTTTGTTTGTTTGTGACCACAGAGGCATTCGTAGATACGTTTGTGTTAGATATTTGAATCCGTTTCATCGCACCTTATAAAAAAGATTCACCAAAATCTACAAAAAAAAATTATTTCGAATGACCATAAAAGTGTATTTTAGCAAACGAATCTGTTTTATCACTTCCTACAGAACAATCCACCACCGAAAACACCAAACACAATTAACTTCGCATTCAGTTATTTCCATTTCGAAAGTAGTAAATTAGTAAAGCAATTTAATTATTAAGTACACGTTATCGAAATAACGACGTGCAACTGCCTAAAATTTGCTAAGCGGTGTCGTTATCATTTAATCGATCTCCCTTCATCCG
>NW_019389290.1:1629-5202 GCF_000671375.1 Centruroides sculpturatus
CCCCCCTATAACACTGTTGATAATTTCGTTTTATATGAATTCCATGTTGTACGAGTCACTTAGATTTTACAAATACGAGTGCCGGGCTGTGAACGGTTCACGTATTTGTAAAATCTAAGTGACTCGTACAACATGGAATTCATATAAAACGGAATTATCAGCAGTGTTATAGGGGGGTCGACTGGTACTACAAACTCATGACGTCTCACTCATTCGGGGGTGTTAAGAAATACAGGAATATTGATGAAACTTTTGGATATTATTACTCGTATTAAGGCCTTATATCTTTTACAATATGAAGAACTCTATGATAAGGAGTTAACGCTATATAAATTTATATAAAAGGGACCTTTCGAGTTAAGGTATCGCCCTAGGTGAGCCTTATCACAGAGAAGACCAGCAGATCTATTTAGTCCGTGTCTCGCTTCAAAAACATCTGTTAAGTATTATTAAATTTTTTGCATTAAATATTTTATATTTTGTCAAATTTTATTATTTAAAAAATATATATAATATAATTTTTTAAAGCCGCTTTCTTTTTCTTGATGAGCAGCTTTACTACGGACACGGTACAATCTATATTTAAGCTTGCAAATTGTTCATTAAATTAATAATATATAATTGAAATTCTAAGCTACTTAATAAATCCGCTTTAATACAAATGACCGATTACAATCATTTAATAAAAGTGTTATCCACCATTTTAAAAATATAAGTGATAAAAAAAATATAGTCGAAGAGCATCGCTGATTGTTAAACAAATTACTACGATTTACACGACTTAATAATGCTTGACGTAATTAATACGGCTATTTGTGAATAAAAAGAAAAATAAACGGAGGTTAAAAATATGCGGTTTCGGTCAAAAATCTAATTTACAAATGACAATGAAATCTTATTCAGACCTTCTTCTACGTTAGATCTAATCTTCACACACNATAATATCCATTATTAAAAGATACAATTATTTATAGCAGAAAAACAAACTATTTCATAAAATAAACGAATGAAAAGATAAAGATAATGATTATCAGCTATCTAGACAAAAATTAATGTAGTTATATCTACACTATTATTTCATTAATTATATCTATAGTGTTTATTATCTCTTAAAAAGCTCTCTCAAGCATCATCCTCAATCTTCTCCAGACAATTATATTCAGTTATCTTTTTACTTTTTCTGTATAAAATGATGTAGTTTGAGTAAGTCAAAACATATTTTATCCTTTTTTTTTAATTCGAAATAAAATTGGAAATTAATAAATATATTTTCCTCAATTTTTAGAAAGAAAATAAAGTTATAAATGAGTATTATTTTCGTACAAATAGCTAAATAATATTATATTATTATTAATATTATTAGAAAGTCAACCGTTTAATGTCGCTTTATATTAGAATAGATAGGCCATAATCATTATAATCACCTTCTCCATCATCATTTAAAAACATCTTTATCATTTTTTTTTCTAAAAAAAGAAAAAAACCATTTTAAAAATCAAGAAATTAAATTTAAAACATAAAAAAATTTACATTAAAATAATTTCAAGTTACATAATATAGGTTATTAACTACATTTGTTATATAAAACCATTAACATTAAAAAGATTATTATATTTAAAATAATAAATATTTATATATATATATATATATGGATANTTGTAATAATTATCGATGAAATGATTTCACTGAAAAACATTTCGTGCCACATCATTATAATAAAAATACTCATCTTGGAAGAACTTAATCTATATTTCTGGTAAATAATTTTCTAATTTTTTTTTTCTATTCTTAATAACATTTTAAACGTCTTAAAGTTTCGTCGAGAAAAATTCCCGATTGCGTTACGCTAATAATCAGTTTTGTCCGTACGATTCAATAAGGATGATATTCTTTAAATGCCATTAATGTCAATTGTTATAATCGTTATATTTGCAAATAAAAACGATTTATTTTAAATATAACGATAATAACCGGTGGTCGACCGCTCTAAGAGACATAGGTTCGAATATGATAAAAAAACACTTGAAGAATTTATGAGAAGTTTGGATTTTTAGGACCTAGTCGAGTGACTCTTTAACTATGACCATTCATATTTTCAAATAATATTTATCACGCATAGCGAACACGAACATGTTTACGAATCAATTAAATGTCATGTATACTGACTGTACTGTACGCGTTTTTCCTAAAAAAAAAAAAATATACTGGACACATATTCAAGAAACATTTATCTATTTTTGCTTCTTCTTCTGTTTTTTCAAGTTAATTTATTCATTATTCAAAGTGGAAATACATTTAGATTTTTTTTTCCCCTCATTTATTTTGAAGAATATTTTCTATGCGAAAACCATCTGTTTAAGATTTATCTCGCACGATTTTAATTTTAATTAAATCTATAGATCTGTTATGAAGCCATTAGACAATATTCGCACCCAAATGTGCACTGTTAGTAAGATTTGATCATTAGCAGGATGACTCTCGGACAAGATACAATGGATCAGCAATTAGGGAAAGATGATGCCATTCGTGATCCTGCCTTTGTCAAAGTAAGCTTTTTTTTATTATTTTAATTTAAAATATCGATTAATATCTGTAACTTTTTTAGTTAAAAAATTCTACGTTCAACCTCGACATAAGTTATAAATAAAGCAGTACAGACGTTGCACGCGGGTCCGAATTGAAACTTACGTTGGACCCAACTATGACTCTTTCTGTTAAATAACTATAAATTTAAAGGCACCTCCGTGTTACTAAGTAATGATATTTTTAATTGATTTAATTGTTGATTTAAATTAATTTTTTTTTATGAACTAATCTTTAAAGGAAGAGCTTTTCGTATTTGCTATGTACTGTAAAGTACAGTACTGTACAGTACATCGTCTCTGATAACTGAAATAAGATAGTTATCCCGTTGCGTAGCAACTAGAGAATAACTGTGACGGTTCTATTACGTCAATGGTTTAATAACTAAAAATATATTATATTTTATAATCTGGAATTCATATAAAACGGAATAATCAACAGTGTTATAGGGGGATCGACTAAAAGAGGCTTGGCCATTTATCATTTTGTAGGCTCATTTGAAAAAAAATGGCGTTATTATTGTATATATTTTTTAAATAATAAAAGTAAAGACTTTTTCTTAATACACGACAAATGTAAATGCAAAGTAATAAGTAAAGTTTGTGACAAATTTTCTTTTGATGCCCGACCAAATGGCATTCTGTCCAACCTGTAAGAGTGTCTGTCCTAAATAATAAATTAATTTTTCGTAATAAATTTAATACTGCCATCTATTAGTCACATATTTAACTATATACAGTTTACAATTAATTTATTTAAGTATCGAACGAATATATATACATAAACTATACCGATAAACCTTAAAAATTTCGAAACAAATAAGGAAATAGAGATTATATTTTATTAGTGAAATATATCTAACATTCGTATGTATTTTAATCTATTTGGAAATAAAATTTCGCAAGTTTCCGAATTGTTTTAACGTCGTAAATCACTAAAATCACGTTGATAAATTTAATTTAACAATCATAAATCTATCTCAGACTTGGC
>NW_019389291.1:0-4759 GCF_000671375.1 Centruroides sculpturatus
ACCATCACAACCGTTATTTTGAAAGTTCCAACTACAATCAATCAATTGTTGCTGAGATAAACGAACTAATTTTTTTGTCTAAAAGAAAACAAAGTGTACATATTTTCATTATATTTATATTTTTATATTTATTTCCTATATAACAAAATGAATAAAATATATGTATTAAAATAACAATTTGCCGAGTAAGTTCTCAAAAATTTATTTTTAATTATTACCAATAAAAAAATAATTCAATTTCATTAAAATTACTTAAAAAGTACCACTAGATTGGTTTGGCTAATAGAACGTCACATTAGTCTGTAGTACAAATTCGGACCTCCTTTAGCGTCCAATTTCCTTGGCACCAACCATTTGGTTCTCTTTCAAACGAGAACTCGTGAATGATTCTGGCAAGTGACGTGTTTAGAACACAATCACCCATCAGAATCATTTCTTTCTTTTTGTTCTATTTGCTATGAATTAGTGGGGCCATACACTCAACACATTATAATTGGCTACTTTAACTTGAAAAATTTTAAATACTATTCAAATGGATATAAAAACACGAATTGTCCTAAGAGAATTAATAATTTAATGACTTCCTATAAAATTAAGGAACAGTACAAAATTACTGAGCATCACTTTTATCTTCTACATACACAACACAAAACCATGTATATAGCATGTAACAAAGTATTACTATAAAATTTTTCACTTTCAATAATTATAAAAAATTTTTTTATTTCTAGCCAATAAATATAAAATATTCTTTCAATTGTGACTTAAGATTACCTTCAAAAAGTAAGCTCCTTCAATTGTGCCTGTGGTTCCAAAACTCCAACAAGAGCCACAGATAGCTTGATCTTTAACTGGAGTCACGGCACCTGAAAAAAAAAATTTAACTTAAATAATTAAATGTTTTATACAAGTTAAGTTAACTATTAATTTCACATCCTGAAATTTATAATAAAATAATTTTATTTCTTTAACTTTGATTTATATAATTTGACTTCTATTTCTTGAATTCTCAAGTTAAAGAATTTTTCTTTTTTGAGAATTTATATACTGTATTTCATTAAGGAGTTAAAAATATGTTTTGCCTTCATTCAAGACTTAGAAAATAAAATAAATTTTTAATCATCATCATACATTTGATAAAAACAATTTATTTAGATAAATTTTAGAATAATAGATATTAACTTTATAATTAATATGAATTACATATTTATAAAAGATGTAAGGAAATACTTTTATACAAAATCTGTGATATCATTTTCATTTTATTTAAAATACAGAAAAAAAATTCTCTTTCCATCAAATAATAACAACAACATGTCAGTCTTTAGTTAAAAGCATTCTAGTTCAAAATTTTAAATCAAAATTATATAAAAGAAATGAAAAAAATTACAAATATAATAATAAAGAACTTAAAAATTTATAACTAATCTTTACCAAAAGAGATTAAAATTACTAAAAAGCTTTTTTAAAATCAATTTTTTACCATTAACATTTACAATTAAATTTTTTAACATGTTACATTTTAATTACCATATAATCTCCAATCTAAACTTTCTGGCACGTCTCTATCGTATAACTCTACGTCGAACGCTTCGCCGCCATTATATTCGGTCGTCGGTAATCTGCCTCTCATAGTCCATAATTCGTCGTCGGTGAAATCTGCCAAGTGGTTGACTGCCAATTTAAACGATAAACCGGCCCGATTCTTTGAATTTATGAATCTATAAACAAATTCGACACTCTTTATAATATTTTATTAATTTCAATTTCTGTTTTTATTGGAGTAACAAACAAAATACAATACTTTCCCAAGAACTTGCAGATTAATAGTCTTTCAATAATAGTCATAACTACAATTTTAAATTTATTTTAAAAAATTATTTTATAAAAGTTTTACTTTCCTGTATATGTAATTATATATGTTCTGAGTATTTTACAAATCTCTACATTTTACAACCTCTGAACCCAAAAAAGTAAGAAAAGAAAAGGAAAAAGTTCCATGTGCGTGTGTGTTTTGGCATCTTTTTTCATTTATTATCTCAAAATAGAGTAATAATTAAGAAATTAAATTTGGCATAGTAGCTTGTGTATTAGGAAGACTGATGCTATTACAGTTTGCTGGTTAAAGATCGAGGATTAGGAAGATATGGGAGGTGTCAGACATAATGAAGATTTTACTTGTTATTAGCATTAACAATTTTTTGTAAAAACTTATCTTTACCCTCAGAATTAAGCTTTTTGATATTTTATGATTAATAATATAAAACTTTTTTATAATAAAATCTCATAATAAATGGTGCCACAAAAATTTTATTTATTGTGATTAATAATATAAGAGTTATTTTTTAAATAAAATCTCTTAAAAGCTGGGAAAATGGTCCAAGTGCAGTATTTAAAAAATCCACAACTCATTGCTGGATTTTTTAAATACTGTACTTGGACCATTCCAAATCTTAATCATCCAAACATGGGTATACACAGAAAATTTTAGAGAAAAGATCAGAGACAAATAATCTATATATATATATATATATGTGTGTGTATAAAAGTAGACATGTTTGTGCCTATATGTCACTCTGCAGCCAAAACTACACATCGCACATGAATGGTGTTTGTGTGTGGTAGTAACCCCAAGTCTCCCATTGTGCACTATGGTGATTGCGTTTCAATAGCTATAAGGGTGTAGAGATATGGGGTTTGAAAATGGTTGACTTCAAAAATGTGTGACACTTCAATGAGAATGTTCTGGTTTTTTCTAGAAAGTTCCAGAACCTAGAGTTCAAATTTGGTACACAGTTAGGGTACATCATGAAAATGCACACTAAGAAGGTATTTTTCGAAATTCTCCCACAGGGGAGAGGGAGAGCATTAAGGCTTAACCTGAAGAACGGCTTCTACTGTACTATTTTAGATGAGATTTTTTTGTTTTCAGTTACGTTTAGTCTTCATTGAGTACTTAGGTGTATTAAATTGATAACATTTCAGACATTATTATAAATATTTTTTATATATTTTGATTTTTTAACCAAATGTTCAAACCATTTTAAATTCAAATTTTTTATTGCATATCGGTTCGATTATAGAATGATTGTAAATGATCCAGAAAATTTATCAAATTAAAAACAGTTCGTTTGATTCTCGGCAATTCTCACCATTCCCAGCGGTAGGTGTTAAATAACAATTACTGTGGTTGTTGAAATATTGAATGTAAATAGGGTTTGCTTGCAAAATCTGTGCAAGCGAAGCCGCAGGTAACAGCTAGTTATATTATATAATTAAATAAATTTTTTGATTTTTTGGGGTTTTACACAAGTAGATTACAAAATACAGTATTGTGTCATAGTGTCCCGTGGTCAAGGATATAAGGTCACACATCTTAGTCACTTATGATTATAATTTCTGGAGTTCCACAGAGAGGGGCAAGTGCCTGGTTTGCTCCCCTCTGTGGCTGCTCATAAGTCAAAAGTTAATAAAGTTTTACAAGGTCTCCCATTAATGCTTCTAAACAAGTTCCACAATTTTTTCAAAAATATATTTTAATTATTTTTAAAAATAAAAATATGGGTTCCATTAGAGCAGGGGTCTTCAACCTGGGTTCCCTGGAACGTTGATAGGGGTTCCGCAAGTGATCACTATTTGCTTGGTCAAAACGCATGTAAAATGGAAATCATCTATACAAGGAATATTTCATGTAGGAACAGGGTAGTGGACTGTCTTATTAAAACATTAGATTAATTTAATATTTAGGTAAAAATTACAATATTAATATAAATTGGATACAAAGTGGCAGTTGATTTTAAAAAGTAAATATAAATAAATATTTTATGGATAAAATAAAATCTTGAAATTCAGTAAAAGTCACATGCTTCAAATACACCAATCAAGATTCCTGACATCACACATTAGTTCTGTTAATCTCATTCTGTCTGTTAAATACAATCACGTACAAGTGAGTATTTATTTTGTTTTTATATCATAATTGATAACTTTTATTATTTATTTACAATTTAATTAGACTACTGTAGCAATAATGGATATGTGGTTGAAAACTGGTAAGCTTCATTCTACAGATGAGGGAACTAGTTTCGCTACTACTGTTGAAAATGAACCAGATGTTAGTACCAAAAAGTTGTCTGGTGATTCAGATTTACCCATTTGTAAAAAGCAGAAGTATAATGAAGAATACATAAAATTTGGTTTTACATGNACATTTCAGACATTATTATAAATATTTTTTATATATTTTGATTTTTTAACCAAATGTTCAAACCATTTTAAATTCAAATTTTTTATTGCATATCGGTTCGATTATAGAATGATTGTAAATGATCCAGAAAATTTATCAAATTAAAAACAGTTCGTTTGATTCTCGGCAATTCTCACCATTCCCAGCGGTAGGTGTTAAATAACAATTACTGTGGTTGTTGAAATATTGAATGTAAATAGGGTTTGCTTGCAAAATCTGTGCAAGCGAAGCCGCAGGTAACAGCTAGTTATATTATATAATTAAATAAATTTTTTGATTTTTTGGGGTTTTACACAAGTAGATTACAAAATACAGTATTGTGTCATAGTGTCCCGTGGTCAAGGATATAAGGTCACACATCTTAGTCACTTATGATTATAATTTCTGGAGTTCCACAGAGAGGGGCAAGTGCCTGGTTTGCTCCCCTCTGTGGCTGCTCATAAGTCAAAAGTTAATAAAGTTTTACAAGGTCTCCCATTAATGCTTCTAAACAAGTTCCACAATTTTTTCAAA